>NW_007247225.1:284559-291656 GCF_000164805.1 Carlito syrichta | reverse complement strand
AATTTCTGAAGCTTAAATTATCTTGTGTGCAATTCTGTAAGAATCTGAGGTCTAACACATTTATAGAAATGGTATCTGCTCTTCCGGTCCCAGGCGCTTCAGCATCCGCGGCTTACGGTGCAGACATGGCCAAGTCCAAGAACCATACCACACACAACCAGTCCCGAAAATGGCACAGAAATGGCATCAAGAAACCCCGATCACAAAGATACGAGTCTCTTAAGGGGGTGGACCCCAAGTTCCTGAGGAACATGCGCTTTGCCAAGAAGCACAACAAGAAAGGCCTGAAGAAGATGCAAGCCAACAACGCCAGTGCCATGAGTGCACGTGCTGAAGCTATCAAGGCCCTTGTAAAGCCCAAGGAGGTTAAGCCGAAGATCCCAAAGGGTCCTAGCCGCAAGCTTACTCGACTTGCATACATTGCCCACCCCAAGCTTGGGAAGCGTATTCGTGCCCGTATTGCCAAGGGCCGCAGGCTCTGCCGGCCAAAGGCCAAGGATCAAACTAAGGCCCCAGCCGCAGCTTCACCTGCAACTCCAGCTTCAGTTCCAGCTCCTGCTCAGGCTCCCAAAGCTGCCCAGACCCCCACAAAAGCTCCAGAGTAGAGGCCTCTGTCTGCCAATGTGTGGACAGAAGGACTGATTTGGCCCCCAGGATGCTGTCTGCGTGGGGCTGGTGTCCTCCTGTGCTATTTGTACAAATAAACCTGAGACAGGATTTGTTAGCCTGTGTCTATGATCCTAGGGTGTAGGGTGGGGTTGCTACCTCCATTGGTGTGGGAGAAGACATTAACTTTCTTTAGATGGTGGGAGGTGTGAGTGGGAATCAGGAAAATGGGGCCTTTGGGGGAGCTGGGGCACATAACTTACTGAACTGGGTGAGCTGCTGAGGACAGGGTTAAATTCTAAACATCCTTGTTACAGTTTGAAATGTACTCTTAGGGAAGAGGAGGGGCCCTGCTGAGCGGTTCTGCACTCTGGCCTGAGGTGTCCCAGACTTGAGCTGTCCTGGTACACCTGGCCAGCATCCACTGCTCTGGTTTGTGCTAGTTCCCTAGCTAGGGACCCAGGAAGGCAGGGCAGCTATGGCACTGCCTCACACCATGACAGCCTGATGCTGCTGTGCCCCTGGGTCAGCTGTTTTACATGCAGGATCTTGATCCTCAGAGCAGCCAGTAGAGCAGGTAGTGAAGTAGTAATAGACATTTGGGAGGCTGCCAGTAGAAGGCACCAAACTGTTCTGGTCAGTCTTCAAAACCAGCCTTGGTCAAACCTTGGGGACTTTGGAAACTCAAAAAGGGGTGCTTTGACTGGGCGTGGTGGCTTACACCTATAATCCCAATACTTTCGAAGGTGGAGGTGAGAGGATGGCCTGAGCCCAGGAGTTCAAGACCAGCCTGGGAAACATGGCAGGACATTGTCTCTGTACTAAATCCAAAAATTAGCTTGGTGTGTGCGCCTGTAGTCGAAGTTACTTAGAGGACTGAGGTAGAAAGCTCACTTGAGTGCAGCAGGTCAAAGCTGCAGCAGCTGTGCTCCTGCAACTGTACACCAGCCCGGGTGACAAGACTGACTCAAAGGGATGCTGTTGTGCCAGAGCAGCAGGCGCAGCCCACAGCTTATGATCTCCTTACCTCTGAAATGGTTAACTATTTTTTGGTTTCACAACTTGTTGAAGATGACAGCTAGGAAAGCATGGAGGTAGCATGTGAACCCGCGCAGTCCATGTGGGACCTTAGAAGTTAGTTTGGCCAACCAGGCCTGAACTACTATCACTTGACTAATCCTGGCCTCCCTGGGTGGCCCACTGCCCTCACTAGGGGGTGTCCAATGGCAGTGATCTGGAAAGGGAACAGGAGCATGTCCAGAAGGTCACCTGGTTGGATGACTTCCAGAGCCAACCTGTATGCTGGTACCCAGGACAGGCATGAAGACTCCTTTTCCCAGTCATCCTGAGGTGAAAAAGGAGTGATCACTTTAGGGAGCTCTGGTCTGCAGGGGAAGCTAGACCCTAACCTCAGGAGACCCCAGGTCAGGGGCTTCAACTAAGCTTTGTTTAGGTCACAGCCAGCTGCTGCCTTCATCCTGCCCCAGCACACAGCCTGTCCTGTGCTGAGGAACCCAAGTTCCCAGTTCTTTTGTATGTGTGTGTTAGGGTCTCTATTGCCCAGGCTGGAGTGCAGTGCCAATGATCACAGCCACCGCAGCCTCAACCTGTTGGGCTCAGGCGATCCTTCTGCTTCAGCCTTCCAAGTAGCTGGAAATACATGTGTGTACCACTGCACCCAGCTAGTTTGATTTTTTTGTAGATGAGGTCTCACCAATTTGCCCAGGCTGATCTTGAACCCCTGAGCTCAGGCTATCCTCTCACCTCTACCCAAAGTCCTGGCATTATAGGCATGAGCCGCTGCTCCCGGCCTAGTTCCCAGTTCTTGACCCTCAATTGACTGCATCCCCCAGAAACTTTCTAGTCTAGGGCCTCCTCTTCTAGTAGAGCTTCAGTTTCTGCATAGCTAGTGGGACCTGTGTCAAAAGGCTGCTGTGGGGGTTCAATGAAGAATAAGCCAAAGTCCTGGCTCCTTGTCAACTGTGAGCAAGGGTTATTAGTGCTAAGTCTGCAGGCCACAGGGCCAGGTTCTGGAGTTCCCTCCTGGCTCCAGCTAGGAAAAAATGCCAGTCCTCCATACCCTCCCATGCTCTTGGAGGTCAGGACAGTATAGAGCAGATCAGCTAGAAAGTCTTGGCTCCTGGGGCTATAGCCAGTTCTTGGTACTGCCTGAGGGCTTAGCAAAACTCAGATGGAAGCCCAACTCCTGGGCCTCCACACACACTGTACCAGGTTGCTAGGGATCTTAAGATGAACTTGTCTGGACTACCAGGATTCTTGCACCTCTGTGACCCACTCCCAACACCAGAGCCCATGGGTTTTGACAAACGCCAGCAGTCATTCCTTGCAAGTTGTCCTTCTGCCCCACATATGGCAGGGACCCAGCTGGTCCCCTTCTGGTCCTGTCTCAGGATCCCAATCAATGATCCAAGAAAGGCAGGAGGTCCTTGTTTCGTTATCTCCCTTGGATGGGAATGGAATCCTTGACCTCACAGCTCAGATGTAGGTAAGTATGGTGGCTACTAAAAACAAAAACTATAACTTGTTGCTGGGCACAGAAGTAAGTGGCTGTGAGTGGTACTAGATGGGTATACTATTTCAAGGGGACAGAGCAGTGTGAGGTGGTGGGGAAGGGCCCCAAATCAGGCTGTTTCCTCGTTTGTGAATCGTGGATGGTAACTCCCCAGGGAAATGAGAATTCCTGCTGCATGAGCATCTTTGCTGTTAGTACTTCAGAGACACGGCCTATCCACACACAGACTTTATTACTGGACAGAGGGAAGAGGAGGTCCTTGGCACTCGTTGCAATGGAAGCCTCAGGGGCAGAGATGGGGGAGCCTGAGGCTCAGCTGTCACCGGGCAGGGTAGGCACACTGGCCAGGGCAGACAGCAGGCGTGTGTATATGTCGACCCCACGGAGGAACACGGCCTCATGCAGCCGCTCGTCATGGTCATGCAGCAGTACAGGTGTGCGGTTCATGGGTGAGAAGCCCAGAGCTGGGACCCCAACCTGCAGGGGTGAGGAAGAGCCATTAGGAGAAAGCCAGCATTCAAACCCAGTCCCCTGCCCATGCATTGCTGTATAAGTGGCTCACTGCACGGAGATAGCGGCTGTCGGTGGCAGCTGGGAAGATCTCAGGCTCTAGAGTGAGGTTCCTGTAGGGAGAAAAGTCTGATGAAAGGGAGGTAAGGGGAAGGCAAGGGAAGAGCCTAAGGGACAAAGAAAGGTGGAAGAGAGGTATGGGGGAGAGGGAAGGGAAGTGGCAGCAGGAAGGAGAGCAGGTAGCTGGGCTGAGAGCTGGCTGTGTGCTCACATGTCCTTGCAGGCCCGGCTAAAAGCTTTCCACCAGGGGTTTGAGTCATCAGTGGGTGTCACTCGTGGCTTTGTCCACTTCTGGGGAAGGGTAAGATGGCAGGATCAGGACAGGGGCCTGGGCATCTTGCCCTATTCCTCACCTGGTAGGCTGTACCGGGCACAGAACATCTTTCTACCACAGGCCCCATCTTTCCAGACATCAGGCGGCTGGGCCAGCCACAGGCCCTCTTTCAGCCCCTCAAATGCCCTAGGTCTGGAACCTTCCCACGCTCTCCATCTACTTACCTCCTGCCCATCCTTCAGATCCTAGCCCAAGTGCCCCTTCTTCCAGATGGCTCCCCAAGACTAGTTGCAACCCTGATTATAGGTTCTCAGAGTGCAAGGTGCTGCCCTTTCCTGGACCATGTGTTCATACTTAATATAAAGGTAACATTATATGAATATTTGATTTATGTCTATTTTCCCCTTTCATGCCATGAGGTGCCAAATTTTATCCCCCATAGGTTTTTTTTTTTTATCCCCTCAGCACCCATAGTGGCCTCCACAACTAATGCGTTAGGTGGATAAAATGTGTCTCCACAGTTGAAGACATGCCCAGACCTACACAAACACGCCAAGCACACACTTCCTACACTGCCGCACACTTGGTGAGCCCATGCACTCCCCCAGCACAGGTCCCAAGTCGATACCTGAGCAAACTCAAAGGTGACCCCCTCGCCAGCTGCCTGGCACCAGCCCTGCAACTGCTCCTCGAAAGCCTAAGAGAAGGGAGATGAATTGATTCTTCTGGCTTTTCCAGAGCCTCTAGGGACAGGCTTCCCTCTAGGACCCAGGCTCCCTCCTCCAAACCCAGGTGGAGGTGGCACCTTCAGGTCTACATCTGGTGCCACGCGGAAGTCAAAGCTGGCGCTCATAGTGGCAGGTACCACGTTATAGGCCACGCCACCCTCAAGCTTAGTCAGGTTCACAGAGGTCACAGCGCCCTCCTTCAGGTGGGGGTTTGACTGAAGCCTGCAGTGGGAGCGGAGGGGACAGGGTAGGGGCAGCATCAGGAAGCAACAGATAAAAGAAGGTGGCCCAGCTTCCCTGTTCTGGTAAAGCCTCCCAGAGCCACCTCGCCCTTTCCCAGGATAGCTTACCTCTGCCTTTCCTTCTCCCGGAATGTCAGGATTGAGGTCACAACCTTGTGCTAGGAGAGAATGAGGTTTGATGTGACAGTGGCCCCAGAACAGAGCCTCTCAAACTCCCAGGCTCCTTCCCCATGTGCCACGCACCAGCTTCTCTGCTGCTGTGTCCTCGATGAAGCGTGAGCCATGGCCTGGTCTCCCAGTGCTGGTGACCCGCACCCCTAGGGAGATGCAGGAATGTCTTCCACAGGAGAGGGGCTGGAGACGCAATCAATCCTGGGGTGGGCCCAGATTGCCCCCTCATTCCAAGCTCCTCTAGCAGGGCCCTGTCTCCCTCAGAGCTCACAGCATAGAGCTGATTTCTGCCCAAAGTTTCTCCTCAGAGAAGTTCAGGAAGGAGAAGTCCAGGTAGGAAAGGGCTGGAAGGCAGAGGCTATGGGTTCAAGGCCTACTCAACTTGTTGCGTGACCCTTCATAGGACCCTGCCCTTTCCGGCCTAGTTTCCCATTTGTAGTGACCTCCAAGCTCATACTCACACCAGGGGCTCCGCTCACTATAAAAGACGGTGAAGGCATCAGTAGGGTTCGCTA
The DNA here is from genome assembly GCF_000164805.1 of Carlito syrichta. Lineage (NCBI taxonomy): Eukaryota > Metazoa > Chordata > Mammalia > Primates > Tarsiidae > Carlito > Carlito syrichta. Next base: position 286,017 of record NW_007247225.1, on the reverse strand, counting down.
GGCCTGAAGAAAGAAAGGGGGTTCAGAGGGTAGAGCAGCCCAGGCCCCACTGGCAACCTTCCTGCCCCACTTGGCTGCTCAGTGGCTTGCAACCTGCTTACCCTCATCCAGGGCAAAGCCAGCCCTCAGGGCCTGGAACTCAGGTTGCTGCACAAACAGCTCCATGCCTTGGTGACCCCCAACCTCCTCATCTATAAAAGCAGCATGGACATGAGATGAGAGGACCTCCACCCCCAGTACACCCTACCGCTTCCCAAAGGTGTCCCTCCCTGAGCCACTCCTACCAGGCACAAAAGTCATGTGGATGGTTCTGGGGAAATGGTGGCCCTCACCCTTCAGCCTCCTCACAGCCTCCAGGTACCTAAGGGAGCATAAGCCAGGTGCTGGGGCAGCCACCAGATGCTCAGGCCGGCCCAGCAGGCAGAGCTGACAGGCTGCAGTCCTGTGCCCTGTGGCAGGGACTCTAGAAAGTCCTTGCTCCTCTCTGGGCCTCAATCTCCCCGTCCATGCAATAGTCATGGCAGTAATTCCTGCTCAAGATGTCCTTCAGTCTTACGTTTCTCCAGTCACACCCCCAAGTCCTATGTTAATCCACTGGGCCAGTGGGGACATTGTAGGGGAATGCGTATGGAGGATACTCACTGGATGCTGACACACTTCATATCCTGGGCACCTCTGGCATAGATGTAGCCCTCAGAATCCTTGAAGGCCTCAAAGGGGTCATGACTCCAATGTTCCTAGGCAGGGATGAGAAGAGAGACCCAAATCCCAAATTTAGTTATTAATCCACTGTGGTCAATGGTGACCCTGCCCTAGGAGCCCACTGTAGGGTTGGGATGATAGGTGGGATGGTGAGGGGGACAGAATAGGGCTAAAGAAGGCGGCTGATGGCCATCCTCCATCAGCTGATGACCATTCCCCATCAGCTGACAGCCATCCTTCATCGCTGTCTCCTGCCACCACCCCCACTCTGGCATGGAATCACTGCTGGACAAAGGCTGATTGAGTGGAGTAATGTCATCTGCATGCTGAGAGCTAGTGCCAGGGTCAGTACCATGGGCTCCCTGCAGTTGGATCCTGGATTCTGCATCACATCTGTCCCCAGAGCCTCCACACAATTCCCTCCCATACATACCTTGAAGACAGGCACCACATCCATGTGGGAGTTGAGCAAGATGGAGGACAGTGTAGGGTTGGAGCCTGGCCAGGTCAGCACAGTCACCACATTGCCAGGTGCCACCTAGAGAGAGTCAGGAGGGGAGGTGGCCAGTGCAGGGTTAGGAGGTGCCCCAGGCCCACCTCCCTTCCCCACTCAGGGATCCAGGCTTACCTCCACCTTCTGGCAGCTCAGGCCCAGCTGGTGGGCTCTCTCCTCGAGGAAGGCAACGGCAGCCCCTGGGGGCACAGAGAGTCTGGGGCTGCTTCCACCTACTCATCACCCCCCCCCCCCCCCCCCCC
>NW_007247225.1:276196-284539 GCF_000164805.1 Carlito syrichta | reverse complement strand
CATCCCCCCCCCCCCACAGCCCAGGCTGCTCAGAGAGGGGAGCAGACCCAGAGATGGGCTGCTCCCTCCCTGACACAATTCCACATCCCCCATAGATAGCTGCATTTCTGTCCCCAACAAAGAAGATATTTTTGGTTAGCCAGTGACCCTTTGTGGAAGACTGGAGGCAGGCCAGGGCTGGAAGCAGGTATTAGTATTTTCTTTAAATACGGGGAAACTATGCCACAGAGACATGAAGAGATTCACCCAACATAAATCACTGAGCTAGTAAATCACTGAGCAGGGATTTGGACCCATGTACAATTCCCAGCCACCAAGCTTGATTCCCAACGCCTTTGTCCAGTCCCAGCAGGCTTGTGGAGAGCCTCTCCTTCCTTGTGATTGCCCTAGTCTGCTTCCCCCACCCCCTACTCCTGACCTGGGGAGTGAGGTGAAGCTGCTCCGTTACTAGCTGCCAGGAGTAGCCTTTTGCAAGCAGCATAGCATCTGCAGGAATGGTTCCTCCACAGCCTGGAGGCGCTGCCTCAGTAGGTTGGCCTGGGGAATGGCTAGAGGGGTCGAGGAGCCATTTGGGGCAGCAGAGTAGGGTTTATCTGGGTGACCGGGGCTGGAGGCTAGTTCAGAGCACAGTATCTGTCCTTTAGGCCCCACCCCAGGCTTTGGAACCACCGCCTTCTCACCATAGTCGGGTTTGGGCTGGACGGTTCGGATGCGCAGGTACTTGCGGAAGAGCGTCACAGATGGGTGCTCGCCCTCCGGACCCTTGCTGGTCATGGCGCTGTACAAGCTGAGCTGGAGACAGAGGAAGTGGCTAACTACCCCTCCCAGCCCTGGGGTCCAGTGTACTCCTGCACACGGCCCCACCCCACAGCGATTCCCCGGACTTTTCAAGGGAGAGGACACTCAATTTCGGAGCCCCATTCGTTCAAGTGCTGTGCTGGCCGCTTTCAGCACATTATCTAATCCCCAGGTGAGCCCCACAAAGTTCGTGCCTCTAAATGTCCATGTCACAGAGGAGAAAGCTGAGGCTCACACAGCTCTGGGTAAGACAGCTCATAGAGTAGCGGAGCCAGGTCTGAACACAGATATTAACCGCCCTCCTCAAAACATGCCTCCCAACAGCCCGGCTCTCGAACCAGTGAGCCCCAGTTCCCTCTCTCTCTCTCCGGGGCCCCACCTCGCTCGCTCTTGGTCTTTGGCCCGCGCTCGCCTCTCAGCCCTGGACTGTGTCTGAGACTCAAGGTCCGGCCAGGTCGTAGACTCAGAATCGCCGGGTCCGCCCACCACGTGGCGGGAGCCAGATTGCAGGGCGGAAACCGAAGACTACCAGTGAGCGCCGTCCCAGTTCCTATGGCCGTCGGCGCGGGCGGCCCCTCCCGCCTCCGGTTCCGGCCTCCGCAGAATTACTGGAGGCTCAGAACCGGGACCCCGCCCCCGGGCAGGCGCCACCGCCCCGCCCCCCCAGGACTCGCTCTGCACGCATGCCCTAGGGCTCCGGCGGGAGTTCAGGATGGTCCCGCCCCCAAAGGACTCCTCCTCCTTCAATCTCCGGAGAGGGCGGGCGGAGAAGAGGCCGTCCCCTGGGGTGTCCCCGGCCTAATTTTTGCAGAGCTGCAAAGCCCCCTGCCTATTCCTGGCTCCCTCCTGCACGTCTCCTGCCGCTCCCCTTGTCTTGCCTGGTCCCTTCGGGGAGGTCCTCCCTGACTGCCTCAGCTCTTCGTAGTGAGGCTATTGGTTCCGCCCCACACTGTGCGCTCCAGGAAGCTGGTCCACGCACCTGCAGGGTTCTGCCCCTTGCGGGGCGTCCCGACAACGTGGCAGGAATAAGGGATAAATCCATAGATGGGAGCACGTGTGACTGTGAACGTTCCACCTCGTGGGCAAATCTCACAGTGGTATCAGTCGCTATGACCGTGTGTGACAATACGAGTGTGAGATGGTGGGTGGGTGACAGGATGACTGTGACAGGAGGTAACCGTGATGCTCTAGGACAGTGTGAGAGATCGGGAAACAGCACACTCTTGGCTGGCTCTGTGCCAAACTCTGGCTTCTGTAACCACCAGAGGAAGCAGAAGCACTGGTGTCCCACTGGCTATCTGAAGGCGGCTGCTGCAGTTGTCCTCTTGTGCGCCTGGCTGCCCTTTGTACTCCTAGGTGGTTCCACCCTCTGCTCCAGGGGCTGAGACAGCTTGGGGAAAGGTGAGGGGCGAAGACTTCAACCTCTGGGCCAAGGAGGCAGGCTGGCAGGGGAGGGAAGGGGCCTGTCCCATACCTCCTGGGGTTTAAGTCTTGGCTGCTCATCCACACATAACATGTGGGCAAACAGGGCTGGAACTCAAAACAATGCTGTTAATTCTCAAACCACCGTCCCCACCCCTACTCTCTTGCCCTAGGTTTCTGTCCAGACTCTGGATTTCTCTGCCAATCCCAGTGGTCATGAAGCAGCAGTAATGAAACACCCATCCAATTCCCCTAGCTTTGTGTGGTCAAGTGCTTCACTTATCCAGACTCACTCAATCTCACAACCACCCTCCAAGCTAGGTGCTACCACATTCCCATTATACAGTTGAGAAGACTGAAGCATAGAGTGGTGAGGACAAACAGCTAGGAAGTGGCGCACCCTTAACCCTCTCAGACTGCTGAGCACCTTCTTCAGCTCCCAGCCTCAGAGCAGTCCTGGACTTGCCTCCCACTCCTGTCTCTCCCAAAGCACACCAGGAAACAGGACCTGTCACTCCACAAAGACAAATATGTTTTTTTATTGTATGTGTGAGATTAAATGAAAGATCCTGGCTGGGTCTGACACTCTGACCTCTGCCCTCCAATCCCAGGGGCTGCTTCCTGGCGGGGGCGGGGAGGGCGGTGGTCCATACCCTCCAAGTTCAGGCCAAACCTGGGGCCTGGGTAGCAGATTAGTTCAAGGCAGATTGTCAAGGAAGGCTAGAAGGGCAAGGTGGAAGTCTTGTGGCTTGTGGAGGTAGCAGGCATGGCCCGCATTGCGTAGCTTCACTACGGAGTGGTTGGGCAGGTGGCAGAGCTGCCGCAGTGACTCTTGAGCCAGGATTCGGTCCAGCTCTCCATACACGATAAGGGTTGGGGTCTGCAGGACAAGGCAAGGGGTTGTGACCCTGGGGTCTGATGAAGATCTGACCCCTAAACTACCTCCTTAGGAAGCCTTCCCCAAGCACCCCACCTCATCCATCCAAGATCAGGGACAAGGCCAAGTTTCTCCAAATAAGACTTGGGTCCTGAACCCCCAATACCCAAGCCAGGGACAGGGCATTATGACTTTTGAAGAAACTTCTCTCAGTACCTTCACTGCCCAAAATTGCTCCTGGGTGTAGTTCTGGGTGGAGGTGGGTGCGATGGGCACAAATCCATGTAGCTGGCGGTGGCCTCGCATCAGGAAGGGCAGGGCGTAGTGACCACTCAGTGAGGGGCTCACCAACACGGCATTCTGGACCTCCAGGTCCCACAGCACCCGCTCCAGCAGTTCTGCCCGCCCTGCCTCTGTGCTTGCCATCTTCGAAGGTGCTGAGTTCCCAAAACCTGGGAACAGCAGCAGGTACCAGCTGAGGGGGCTGGGAAGGGGACCAGGACTTCCTGCCCACCACAGTGGGGGAAAGAGATGGGGACCAGCGGCATACACCACATACTATCTCCAAACTTCTCAGAAGCTATTTTTTGTAACATGATAGTCCTCTAGAAAAACATATCTTTTATCTATCATGTTAGCAGAACTAAAAAGACTGAAATAATCCTACTGTTGAGGACTATATGGGGAAATGAGCACTATCATACATGACTGATAGGAGGATGAGCCTTTTTGGAGGGTGAGATAGTATTTATCAAAATTTAAAAATGTGTTGTTCTTGATAACTGCTCTAGAGAAATTATTGCCAACATGCTCAAAGAACATTAATTAAAAAGAAATTATTGCCAACATGCTCACATCCAAAGATGCCTCAGCAACATTACTTGAACATTTCAATGGACACTGAAAACTCTAAATCAACCTACATATCCACCAGTAGAGAAATGGTTGGATGAAACCTGCCCATCCCTCCTATGGTATACACTGCAGAGAGGGAAGTTTGCAGGGACTGCTTATCCATGAGGCATGGTGTAGGGGGAGAAAATCAGACTGCAGAGGGATGTGCTAAGCAGGCATGACACCAGTCATGCTTAGCTTAGCAACTCCCACCAAACCACCCTGCATAGTATGTGTGTGTGTGTGTGTGTGTGTGTGTGTGTGTGTGTGTGTATGTATATATAAAAATTGGCCAGGTGTGGTGACCCATGCCTGTAACCCCAGCACTTTGGGAGGCCAAAGCAGGAGGATTGCTTGAGCCCAGGAGTTTGAGACCAGCCTAGGCAATATAGTGAGACCTCATCTCTAAAGTACAAAAACAAACTGGGAAGAGGGTCTGGCATCTCAAACTGCTTAGAGAGGGAGAGAAATGTGGCATCTGTTTCTGAGGGCTTCACTATTTTTTTTTTTTGAGTTGGAGTCTCACTCTGTCGCCCAGACTGGAATGCAGTGGCCGCTCCCAGCCACTGCAGCCTCGACTTGCTGGGTTCCAGTGATCCTTCCGCCTCAGCCTTCCAAGTAACTGGTACTACAGGCGTGTGCTATCACACCTGGGTAATTTTTTAAATTTATTGTATAGATGAGGTCTCGCCAAGTTGCCCAGGTGGTCTCGAACCCACAGGCTTGGGCAATTTACTCACGTCGGCCTCCCAAAGCACAGGATTACAGGCTGAGCCACCGAGCCCAGCCGGGCTTCATTATTTAAAAAAAATTTTTTTTTTATGGCAAGAATGATAGCACAAATCATTTGTGTATTTAAAAACACAAAAAGTGACATAGTTTATCATGAAAAGTAGTGGCACCCCCATGCGATCACTTGTGAAGTCATGCTTCTATTTGCTCCATGACATACAACTTACACTGTAGTTTTCACTGTAGAAAATAAAAACTTTTTTTTCATAGTGCCATCTTGTGTTGTGACCTGCCACTGCTTGTTCAGACATTGGGGACCTGATGCCCCCCCACCCACACCTGGGTTTCCCTGCTCCTCCAGTTCCTTCTTCTGGAAAACTGCCCCCTTGTACCTACTGCATTTTCCTGCCTCCCTAGACCCAGGAGTGGGGAGCTCACCTGGCAGGTCAAGGGCCACGGCCCGGTAGCCCCTCTTCGACAGCAGTTGCAGTGTGCCCAGCTGCTCCCACGTGTGGGAGCTAAAGGCCTTTCCGTGGAGCAGCACCACCTGCGCCCTGTGAGCATATGGGGAACGTACATCCTGAGCACCTGGGGTGGCCCACTGGACTTCCTTCCCAGGCCTTGAGCACCCTCGATTGAACTAGGGTCCCACATAGTGACTCCCCTTGGGCCTAGTCCCTCCACTAGGCCCTTCTCAAGTCAGCACCCACCTGCGTGCCCGGTGGAGCGGGAGCACCTCGCGGTAAAAGATGGGGGAGTTGCCAGGGGTAAGACCAGCCATGACTGTGACATTGGAGTCTCCCCAGAGCCAGGAAGTCTGCTCAGGGGGCCCAGGCAGCCCCACAGACAGCAGTAGTATGAGTAGCAGACCCAGACCCAGCAGGGCTACCTGGGACCGGCTCATGGAGGTCAGTACCACAGTCTGGGGGAGGAGAGGAGAGGGAAAAGAGGCTGAAGCTGAGCCCTCACAAGGACCCCCGGACCCTGTTGCAAAACCCCACCCAAAAGAGGAAGAGCTCCAGCCCTTGCCCCTTCCCTTGCTCTGGGCAAAGTTCTGGGGGTTTACACCCAATCGCTCCACATGCCAGGGCAAAGGCTTAGATACTCGCAGTGTGAGCAGGTGCATCTGAGGTGTCCCGGGCACACAGCATGCTCAGTGACCATCATCATCACTGAGCCAGTGCGTCGATTCATCAAGTGCTTCTGGCAGCAGGCCCTGAGCTTGGCCCTTCCCATACAAATTTCTTTTCCACAAAGAACACTGGGGAGGAGATGTGATTATAGGTATCTTACAGGCGAGGAAACAGAGGCTCAGAGAGGTAAATTATCTTGCCCAAAGTGCGAAGTAGCAAGTGGGAGAAATGGGATTTGAGCCCAGGGCTAGGCTCCTGACCACCAGACCACACTAGGTTTGCCAAGGAGGAAACCATAGGGCTGAGATGTGAGGAATGAACTGGTGGACAGAGTGGTTAGGGCTGAGGGCTATCGAAGGAGAAAGACAATGTGCAAAGGGACCTCTCACTGAGGGCATGTTTGGAAATGGGTCTTTTTAATCTCGTTGTATATAATACTGCTAAAGTCAGTGTGTTTCACCGTCACATTATATTTAATGGCTTACTCCAGCTGTAAAGAAGCTCACAGATCATGTTGATGATAGAAGAAATGCTGATACACCTAGAAATGAAGACGCAGGCAGCTTGGAGGTTGGAGAGATGAATACCACCCACCTCCACCCTCATACAGCTTCATGCCAAATGACCTGTTTCATGGACTTCTCTAGTCCTGAGCCTTTGCCAGTCCAGAGGACAGACCAGGACCCAGGACCCAAACGGGGTAAGTAGTCCTGGTTTTTAAGACTCTGCCACGCTGGGCCTGATGGCTCATGCCTGTAATCCCAGCACTTTGAGAGGCCGAGGCAAGAGGATTGTTTGAGCTCAGGGGTTCGAGACCAGCCTGAGTAACATGGCGAGACCTCGTCTCTACAATAAATCAAAAACTTATCCAGGTGTGGTGGCACATGCCTGTGGTTCCAGCTACTTGGAAGGCTGAGGCAGGAGGATCACCTAAGCCCAGCAGGTTGAGGCTGTGGTGGTTGTGAGCATGCCACTGCACTCCAGCCTGGGTGACAGAGTGAGACTCTGACTCAACAAAAATAAAAAATAAAAACTCTGCCAATTCCTGGCTATGTGTCTTCACTTTGCCAGTTGTCAGTAAAATGGGATACTCTTGAGGTTGTCCTCCCTAGCCTCTTGTGCAATTTAAATAATACAGTGGACTCAACCTGGGGCTGTCCTGGTCAATTCTTGGGCCTAGGATGAGCCCGCCTGCTTCATCTTTATTGAGCCTAGCAAACACATCTTTATTGAGAACCAACTGAACGCCTGCCCAGCTAGACGCTGGGGTTCCTTCTTGGGCCCTGCCCACCCCTCCCGGTTTTGGGGGTTTGTTTCCCAATCCCCGCCACCAGTCTTCTGATCCAGCAGTGCATGGGACCCAGTGGCAACCCCTCTGGTGTTTCTGAAAAACCAGGAGCCTAACAAAGGAAGAAGAGTGCGCTCATCTTTTCCTCCAGACCACGAACAGCCTCCGACGCAGGTCTCCAGCCGGACGACTGCCCAGGTTCCCACCAACGAAGCATCCGCGTGGGACCTTGCTTTGCGGTCTGCCGGGGGCGCTCCGCACCTCTCCCAGGAGGGATGGGCGGGGCTTCCGCCGTTGCCTTGGCAACCTAGAGTGCCCGCAGTACTAGACAGTTGTAGCGGGTCTACAGCCGGCCTCTCTACAAACGCAAGGGTCGGGGGTAAACTGTGCCCGAGTTAGGGTCATGGCAATGTGCGTCCACAGTGATACACAGGTGTTCACACGCGCGTACAGACAACCAATCTTGCCCCTTATGCTTTCCTCTTGCACAAGTTATTCCCTGAGTGTACATGCAGCCTCCTTGCACACGCACTGGCTCGTGAGCTGTCCAGCCCTTGTTACAATACCCTCTAAGTCACGCACACAGTCAGGCATCAGCAAGACAGAGACAGACGGAGACGTGCTCTCAAAACCACACGCAGACCCTCGGAAATACTCAAGCACAGTCATACACACAACCCTAAAACTACGCACTCACACAAGAAAGACACATGTACAGGCAGGCTGACACACACACACACACACACACACACAAAACCCCTCAGAAATACATGCACACGCAGACACACAGGTAGCTGGGTAGTGTCAAAGTCACACGCACACAGGAATACACACAGTAGGCAAACACTGACACAAGCAGGCTAACAGATCGACGAACACACCCCAGTGTAAGCGTGTAGAAACCACATCGACACCGTACAGACACACAAGTGGACATACGCAGACCCCCAAGAACACACACAACACAGGGACACGCGCACACTCGCTGCCCCAGTGCCCCCTTCTTCCTCAGGACTCTGCCCAGGGCGCCGAGGCAAAGGGCGGGGCGCAGACAGCCTGGCCCTGGGCAATCTGCCGGCCACCCTCCCCGGGGACACTCACCGGGCCGATCGGGCGGGCCCCGCCCACGCGAGACGGCCAGCCAAACAGCGCCACGACCATGCCGCCGTCCCCGCGGCTCTGCGGGCGGCTCCCGCGCC
>NW_007247225.1:269376-276176 GCF_000164805.1 Carlito syrichta | reverse complement strand
GCGCCTGCGCAGTCCGCAGTCGCAGGCCTGAGGCCTGTTTCTGAGCGGCCCCCGGGAGGGCGGGCTCGGGGCGGCGCGCCGAAGCTCGGAGGCCCGCCCCTCGTCCAGATTTTCCGGATGGTCTGTGGTCCGAGGGCCCGCGGAGAGCCACCTGGCTTTTCCCACCAGATCATCTTCACCCTCGCTCAGTTCTTTCGTCTGTATAACAGAGTTAAGGATAAGACCCAGCGGAGTCCCGGCCAATTCTTGAGCCTAGGATGAGCACGCCTGCTTCATCTGGGTGTCCAGTAAACACATCTTTTTTTTTTTTTGAGTTGGAGTCTCACTCGGTCGCCCAGACTGGAGTGCAGCGGCCGCTCCCGGCCACCGCAGCCGCGCCTGCGGGGCTCCGGCGATCCTTCCGCCTCAGCCTTCCGAGTAGCCGGAATTACAGGCGCGCGCTACCCCGCCGGCGGACTTTTGATTTATTGTAGAGATGAGGTCTCGTCAAGTTGCCCAGGCGGGTCTCGTACCCGCGAGCTCAGGGAATCCACTCACCTCAGCCTCCCAAGGCGCGGGATTACAGGCTGAGCCACCGAGCCCGGCTGTAAACACATCTTTATTGAGCACCAATTGGACACCGGCCAGAGCTAGGAGCTGGGGGTCCTGCTTGGGCCCCACCCACCTCTTCCGGATGTTTTGGGGATGTTTCCCGACGCCCCCCACCCCCACCCCACAGCTCCCTGCCTGTCTGCGCGTGGGCCCCAGCGGCAGCCCCTCTGGTTAGACCTTAATGGAGTAAAGGATAAGACCCCAACCCAGTGCATAGGGTTGTCATAGGTCCTTAAGGACGGGTGAAGCCTCTGAACAGTGCCAGGGGCAGAGACCTCTATGTGTAAATGCCAGCAGCTCCAGGTCTTGGCCCAACCACTTCCCTGACACCCCTTCCCCCACCCACCAGCATCCTTCCTCCCACCCACACACAAGGTCCGAGCCCGGGAAGGCCTCTCGGCCTCTTCCCGTCTACTCATGGCACCCATCCTGGTTGGCAATGTGTGACCAACATCTGGTCGGTCCTAGGCTCGGGGCTCCGCGGGAGACTGTGCAGGTCGTGGGGTTATTGGTACCCTGCAGAGGTTGGTACCCTGCTTGTTGGTATCCTGCAGAGGTTGGCAACATCCAACCCCACTCTCCAGGCAGGGAACAGGCTCCAAGGCGTTGGGAAAACGATCGAGGTCACCTGGCTGGACACTGGCGGAGTCTCACACTCAAGCCTGACCGGCCTTAACATTGGGCCAGGCGCACAACTCTGGGCCTGATCAGCTCTGGCTGGGGATGAGGAACATGGGGGCAGGAAGCAGGGATGCGATCCCGAAGGAATCCTCCTCCTCAAGCCGTGCCATGTCCATGTGGGACAAGTCGCTAGAAGTTTCCAGGCGGCGCCCATCCCCACACCCGGGGCACGTGGAGCCGAGGAGCTTAGGGAAATTGAGGCTGCAATGAGAACAAGGTGAGGGTTCCGAGGAACCCTGCGGCAGCCTGTGGCCACAAGAGGGCGCCGCGGAGCAAGGTCCAGTCCCCGCCCCGGGTGAATGGGGCCGGGCCTCTGCCCCGCTTCCCCCCTGGCCCCAGCCACCGCCAGCACTCTCCTGCCTCCCGTCTGCGCGAGTCCACGCAGCTCCCCAGGTACTCGCCCTGCGGCCCCGACTCTCGTCCTCTCTCCGGACGAAACCCAATCCCACACACCCCAAGTCTTCCCATCTCAGATTCCCAGGTTTCCTCCTTCGGGGCTGCCCCATTCCCGTAGGCCCTTCCGTGGTCCGCGGAAGGGACGCAGCGAGCCGTGTGGCAGGCCCGTGACCGCGGCGTCAACGTGTGGGACCCTAGCTGGCAGCGCGATGAGCACCCCGCGTCCCTGGAGGACTGGACCTCCAAGGCCATTCTTCACTGGGCGCTTTAGTTTCCGCTTCTGGAAAATGGGCTTTTTACTCCCGACTGGGGCTCTTTCCGCCTGCGGTGCCAACCCACGACCTGTAACAGTGCGTTGGGAAGGACGAGGCTGATTAGCAAGATAGGTGCGTACGGTTGACTGAGCACTTACTGTGCACTAGGTCTGGTACCTGCATGGCCTCATTTAACGTCTCATGAGCTAGTACTATTGCATTATCCCCATTTGGAGAAAAGGATAATAACAATTAGAGCAATAAAGGGAGCCTCACATATTGAATTCTTACTACCAGCAGGCACCCTCACAGATTCTTTGTTTTCTTAAATTCTTAATTATGTACATTCCTAATTATTGAGGTAGGCTTTATTTTCCCCTTATTTCAGATGAAGACGCTGAGGCCCAAGCCACACAATTAAGTAAGTGGCAGAGGCAGGAATAACACCTATGTCTTCCTGACCCCAAAGCATTACCCAGAGTTCTGTGAGACCTCTGCAGGTCTCCTTGCTATTCCCTGCAGGAGCCCTGCCCTATCAGTGGCAGCTTCCCAGCTTCACCTGGGCAGGATGTTCTGTGGCCCCTCATCAGCCTGGCTTTGAACCACAGGCACTTCACCAGCACAGCAGTGGCAGGTATGGCGACGGGCGTGGAGCACCACGAGGGCACCATCCAAGTGCACGGCCAGGTCCTCTTCTTCCGAGAGGCACGGCCAGGCAGTGGGCAGGCTCGCTTCTCTGTGCTGCTGTTACATGGCATCCGCTTCTCCTCCGAGACCTGGCAGAACCTGGGTACACTGCAGAGGCTGGCCCAGGCTGGCTACCGGACTGTGGCCATTGACCTTCCAGGTACTTCAAACACAGGCTTCTGGGCAGGGGTTGGGAAGGACTCTTTGGGGACCCAGGGCTGGGGGCTATGGGACTGGGAGGACCTAACCAGACTGGGTCCTGAGCTTGACAGAGTTTGGTGCACACTGCTAGGGCCTTTAAGCTGCTTTGATCAAGAGGAGGACACTGCCCAGAGGCTCCTAGCTGTTACCTGGAGCAATGTCTCAGCATCTCTGAGCCTCTGCTGCCTCATCTGCAGTGGGAGATAAACACACTCATGTTTGGGGCTGGCTCTAGTGAGAGTGAAATAAGATTATGCACATGAGTATGTGACTAGTACCTGATGCATAGTAATTGGTGTCGAGTCCATTGAAAGTAAAATATTTTGACCCTAGGTTGTTGGAAACCCTGGGGAGTGAGACCTGAGTTTTCCAGTGTCTGGGTGGTCAGGCCTCCAGTTGTGATCCCACACCCTAAGCCCTGAGCCAGGCTCTGGGGGAGGTGGAGGCAGTCCCCAGACTGTCATAACCTGGACTGTCAGGTCCCAGGCCTTGGTGTCAAGTGTGGAAGGGGCAGCATGACTGACCTGAACCCCTCAGTGGTTAGGGCTGGTATGGTTTCAGAGCTCAAGGATAGACCTCCAGCCCTGTCAGGATTGATTTTAATGATGGGTTTTGCTGAACTTCATGGCAAAGGTCTTAAGCTAATCTTGTTGGTGAGGGTGGAGACTGACTGATTGGAGGGGGAGGTATGAATGCAGAACCAGCCCCTCAGCCACTGTCCTTGAGGATCCCACCCTGTGCCAATCCAGGGCCAGGCTTGTTAACTTAATTTTCACAGCATCCTTAAGTGGCAGAGTCTTTTTTTTGTATTCTCTCTCTCTGTTTTTTTTTTTGACTTGGCATCTCATTCTGTCGCCCAGGCTGGAGGGCAGTGGCATGCTCACAGCCACCGCAGCCTTGACCTGCTGGGCTCAGGTGATCCTTCTGCCTCAGCCTTCCAAGTAGTTGGAACTACAGGTGTGAGCCACCATGCCTGGCTGATTTTTTTTTTTTTTTATTTATTGTAGAGACGAGGTCTCACCAAGTTGCCCAGGCTGGTCTTGAACCCCTGGTCTCAGGCAATCTTGTCTCGGCCTCCCAAAGTGCTGGGATTACAGGCTTGAGCCACTGTGCCTGGGCTCGTATTCTGTTTTAACAAATGAAACTGAGCATCTGAGAGTGGGCTAAGGTCACATAGACAGTAAATGGAGAATTGGGACCTGGACCCAGCCCTGTTGGACTTCAGAGCCTGATTATTCTTTCTAGGATATTGTTACTACTGGGGGAGATGAGCACACACCTGGAGGGAAGTGCTTCATACTTCCCACAGATATGACAGACCTAGGCAGCTGTAGGAATAAACATGGGCACATTAGGTGTAACCTGGACATAGAGAGATTGACGTAGTAGGGCTTCCTGGAGGAAGGGACCCTCTCTCCTTTGTTTTCCTATTCATTGCCCTTGTCTTGTCTCTCCCACACTTGGATCTCTGCAGGTCTGGGGCGCTCCAAGGAAGCAGCAGCCCCTGTTCCTATTGGGGAGCTGGTCCCTGGCACCTTCCTGGCAGCTGTGGTGGATGCTTTGGAGCTGGGCCCCCCTGTTGTGATCAGTCCATCATTGAGTGGCATGTACTCCCTGCCCTTCCTCACGGCCCCCGGCTCCCAGCTCCGGGGCTATGTGCCAGTGGCCCCCATCTGCACAGACAAAATCAGTGCTGCCAGCTATGCCAATGTGAAGGTACCCCTGTGTGGGAAGCTGAGATGCCCCTGCCAGGAGCAAGGAAGGGTCTATCCCCAGACCTTCCTCATCTGGGGGCTGGGTAACCAAGGGGTGTCTTCTGGAAGGAGCTGGTCACTAAACTTCACTCTTGATCTACTTTGTCCTAACCTGTGTGCTGCGGCAGATACTTGTCCATGCCCCTATCCCATGGCCCTGGGGAGAGACTGAAGCAGTGGGGAGGGCTGCAGCTGATCTCTAGGAGGTTTGTGCTGATGTGGCAGGTCCTTGTTGACTCTACCCCCCTATCCTTTCTCTCAGACTCCAGCCCTGATTGTATATGGAGACCAGGATCCCATGGGTCATACCAGCTGTGAGCATCTGAGGCAGCTGCCCAACCACCGGGTGCTGATCATGGAGGGGGCAGGCCACCCCTGCTACCTGGACAAACCAGAGGAGTGGCACACAGGGCTTCTGGACTTCCTGAAGGAGCTAGCTTGAGGCCCAGCACTGCTGACCGGGATGGGCTGCCTGCCTGCCTTGGGATTTCTCTCTTTCCTCCTTGGGTTCTGGCTTGCCATACACATGCAACAGGTGTGTCTGTCTATATGTCTATCTGGATTCTTGTGTTCTGAGGTCTGTCTTTTCTGCTTTTTCTTTCTCTTGCAGTGACAGACTGAGGAGGTAAAATCAAGAGGAAAAAACCTCAAGAATTAAGGAACGTAATCTGGTGGTGGGTAATCCATTAGATGAGCTTGTCCTACAAGGCTTTCCTGCTTGGCTTTCTTTTTTTTTTTTTGAGTAAGAGTTTCACTCTGTCGCCCAGGCTGGAGTGCGGTGGCATGCTTACGGTCACTGCAATGTGAACCTGCTGGACTCAGGTGATCCTTCCACCTCAGCCTTCCAAGTAGCTGAAACGACAGGTGCATGCCACTACGCCTGGCTGATTTTTTGATTTATTGTAGAGATGAGGTCTTGCCAAGTTGCCCAGGCTGTCTTGAACCCATGGGCTCAGGCACTCCTCTCACCTCAGCCTCCCAAAGTGTTGGAATTACAGGCGTGCACCACCACGCCCGGCTAATTTTTTGATTTATTGTAGAGATGCGATCTCACCAAGTTGCCCGGGCTGGTCTGGAATCCCTGGGCTCAGGCAGTGCTCTCGCCTCTGCCTCCCAAAGTGCTGGGATTATAGGCTTGAGCTTCTGCACCCTGCCACATGCATGCTTAACTGTGTTCCCTTCACTTGTGATCAACTACATAGGTACATGTAACAGATGTGCACATTCTCATGCACAGCTATACATTGTGTGCACATACACGTGTGCATGCATGTGCCCTCAAACAAGCGCTTGCACAGGTACATGCACACTTCTAACCAAGCTGCACCATTGGCTGGGAAATCAGGGATTCCATGGGCCCTTTTGCAGGAGACTCTTTTGCCAGGCTTAGGGTGTGGCCAGCCCTGGATTCTACTCAGCCACAGGTTGCAGCTGAAATGCCCCCCAGAAGAGGAGGGCCATCTCACTGTCTGTCAGATCTCCCTGCTTTTTTCCCTTGCTTCCACACCTCCCAGATTATCAGGCCTGGGTCTCCTCAGCCAGGCTTATTTCCTGCTCTGAGGTTTGGGGGTGGGGAGATAGTGGAAGTCGGTGAAATAAAGTGATGCAATTAGACCCCACAGACTCTTGCTGTCTCCAGAGCGCCGCCCCTCCCCCACCCCTGGGACCAACACTGTTGGCCCCGCCCCCACTCTGGCGGGACCAGATGGTCCCCCTGCCCTTTGTCCACCAGGCCAGATGGAGAGGAAGGGAGATTGGATTCCCCTCCCCACCCACACACACCCAGGTGCCAAGAGACTCAGCTGTGGGGGGAGGTGGAGGTCACTGGGACCAGGCTGAGCCGATTACAGAGAGGGGAAGGGATATTCGCCCCCCCCGGGCGGGGGCGGGGGACTTGGGAACAGCTCAACTCCTCCCTCTAGTTTTACCCCCCTAGTAAAGGGCTCTAGGGCGCCCATCCCTAGCGACCCTAACCCCCAAAATTCTGGGGGGTAGATCTGGGGGAATCACAGAGTCGGGTGCCGCGGGCCACACGGCTCTCAGGCCCCTCCTCCAGCTGGTCCGGTAACCTGTCCTGCGCGGACACGGGCCGGGCAGTGCAGATGCTGTGGCTGGCTGAGAGGAGCGGGTCCTGGTGGGCGAGCGCCGGGAGCGGAGGATGGCGCGCAAGCGAGGAGAGCCGGGAGCTGGGCGGGGAGGGGGCCGAAGCCCGAGCTCCGAGGGGCCCGAGCCGAGA
>NW_007247225.1:257851-269044 GCF_000164805.1 Carlito syrichta | reverse complement strand
TGGGGGTTCGCCTGGGGGCAGGGAGCCCGCGCCCGGATCCACGGGCTGCGGTCCCGGGTTTGGGGGACTGGGAGACTGCGAGGAACACACTCCCTATCCCAGACGGCCGAGGCCTGCACAGGTGAGGGGCGCTGATCTGCGCGGGGAGTCCCCAGCACCACGGAGGGGCTTCTTGGACCTCAGATTCCAGATTTGAAGTCCCCATCCTACCTGCTGTTTCTATCCTTTGCTCTTCTCTCGACCTCCTGCCCTGGGTCCTGGTTCTGCTCTGTCTCTGCCTTCATTGCCACTCCCCTGCAACTCCTGGCTGGGCACACACCCCTTCCCATTCTCTGCAGTCCTTGGGGGAGCCAGATACAGGCCTACAGGCCAGGGGTGTATGGAGATGACAGTTGGGGCTCAGAGTGGTTCCTTCTGCTCTGTGGCTCTTCAACCTTTCAGCTCTGACCTAGCTTCTTGGCTGGGGTTCTGGGGATGGGAGTGGGGGCAGAGGTGGGGGTGGGGGCTCTGCTACTCACTTCAGCCTGGCCCTCATGCCTGCCTGGCCAGGAGAGGGAGGTGCCCGCCTCCTCACTCCTCTATCCCTGGCCCGCCATCTTGAGACCTGTGGCACCCAGTGCCCCGCCCGGCCCCAGCACCCAGGGGAGTGGTCTTCAAGGTGATGTGTCTTGGGCCAGTTGCATCCCTTCCTCCCCACCAAGCCCAGATGATCACCTTGTGCTGGACCAACAGGGCATGTGACCCCAGGGCCCTCCTTCCCCCACAAAGAGCTCTTAGACCCCATGGACTCCCTAGGAGCTGACCTCCTGCCCTCGCTGTTCCCTGGGGTCACCCTCATTGCTTCAGGGCCAGTACTTGGGACCCTATTCTTTCCCCATCTGAAAATTCCCTAGCCCTTCTGAGTCCTGGAACCCCCTCAACCTCCAAGGCACCCCCATCCCAGCCCCCACCCCTAGCCTTCATCAGCATGCAGGCTCAGGCTGCCCAAACACAAGGGGATTGTTCTCCATGCATGCTCAGGGTGGGGGGCTGGGAGCAGGCAGCCCACACACCCTGGCAGGCCCTGGCCACGGGGATGCTGGCTTGCCCCACCCTGTGTCCTCAGACAGGCTCTGTTCACCCTCCCTACTCCCAACATTGCCTTCCTCCAGCCTCCATCGCCATTGTCCAGTGGCACTGACCTCTTGAGGAAAGGGCTCTGAGCTGCACAGGTGGACCCCCGGGATTCTCCCAGCCCTGCCTCTTGCCTCCTGTGTAGCCTTATAGACCACCTCCTTCCTCTCTGGGGCTCAGGTTCCCCTCTTGATTGGTGAGGCCCTTCCAGCTGTGACAGGCTGACCCAACCTGACTCTGAAATCTATTTCACCCCTAGCTCTTCTTCCAGACCCTCTTCACCATGGTGAGACACACTCTGACCCCCAGAAATCCCAAAGCACAGCCCAAATCTCCCACCCCAGCAACATGCCTGGAAAACAGCATTAGCAAGGGCTGGGGATGCTGGGGAAGGAACTAAGGATCTCATTCAGGCAAGTCGTGGCTCTGCCCATGTGGTTGACCCCTTATTCTTTAATTCTTCTCATTCTACCTCTACTACTCCTCTGGGACCTTCAGCTCCATCTTTGGTCCCAAATGCCCCCAGGCCCTGTGAGCCCTAACTCTTTTCCCTGAACACTGAGCCTGGTCCTGTCTCAAATTTCCTATCTTTCTGGAGCTCTGTGTGTAGTGGAAAGGCAGTCTCAGAAATGCCAGTTGGGACTTCTTTGAGCCATATCGTTGGGAGGCACAGAGGCCTGAGTGAGTACATATATCTGACTTGGAAGGTTGGGGAGGGCTCCACGGAAGAGGTGGCATTTGAGAGGGATTTTGACAGAGAATAGAGAGGATGGACATTTCAAGCTGGAATCAGCCTAGGCAAAGGCCCAGAGGCCTGGAGATGCTAGGCATGTCCTTCTGCTCGGCTGGTGTGGGGGATGGGGTGGAGATGAGACGAGAGAAGTGGGCAGGGGCTGGACCATGAAGGGCCTTGATTGCCTCCATGGAGGTTAGGCTTTATACCTTGGGGCACTGGGTGGCTGTGGAGCAGCAGATTGAGTATACAGTCTTCAGCACAGAGAATGGGAGCTAGAGACTGTTCTCAATTTAGATAAGACAGTGAGGTACCAGTGGGTGGGGCTATACCATGAATCTGTGGCTCTTTTCCTGGAGCCCAGTGTGGGTCTGGGTCTGCCTTCGTTTCCCTTGGCTATGAAGACTCTTGAGGGGCTGCCTAATGATGCTGTAGCATGTCTGGCACATGCCAACTTGTCAGCGCTCCCTTTCCCTGCCTGGCACTTTGTCTATGACTCAGACCTGAATCAAGAAACCAGAGGTTGGAGCTTCTAAACCCCAGGATGCTCCTCTGCAGGCTCCTCATTCCCCTCCTCCCCTCTAAACTGGATATGACTGGCCATCCAGGGAGGTTGGAAGGCTGAGAGGCTGAGCACATGGGTCTCTGAGGATGCTGGGCAGTTCTTGTGACAGCCTGGCTAATCAGGAAGAGTGATCATCCCCAGAGAAGGGGATGGGCAGGAGAGTCAGGAGCCTCATTGCTGATCCCCTCAGGCCCAGTGTCCACCCTCTGCCACACCTTGCCTCACCGATGCACTGAGCCATTCCCCAGCATCACTGGGTGTGGCTAGCATGGCTGCTTTGGGAGTGGAAATAGAAGGGGGCTGCTAGGTTGGGAGCTGGGGGTGCTGAGGGGATTTGGGGAGATACAAGATGGGGAATGAAGCTAGAGACTGGGCCCCCTTCTCTCCCCAGACCAGGTGGGTCCACAGGCCCAACATGGTCCAGACACTCTGGTCAGAAGAGCCGAGGGAATCCCCCAAGGGGCGGGCCGTCTACTTGAATCGCCTGGCCCCAGGAGCTCTCCCTTCCCCCGGATTGTTCTTGCTCCAGAACAAAGGCAGGGTGGACACTTGATCCCTGCGTGTGGGGGGAGCTGGCTAAGCCCCCGGCCCTTTGATTGGGCAGCTGTCATGGGAGAGAGACAGCTGGGGGGGAGGGGCAGGAAGGGGCAGCCGCCATCGCTTACACAGCTGTCATTCCCCCACCCCACCCCCTCCAGCCTGAGTGGCAGAAAGCCAGGGACAGGAGTGGGCATTTGGTCTGGGGAGTGGGCCTAGGGACCAGGAGAGAATGCCTGAGGTCAGAGGCCTGGTCTGAGCTTGGTATGTTCTGCCAGAGAACCCTGCTGACCGGAGGGGGCTGGGCACCCTCGGAGGTGAGCTGGAGGTCAGTGTGGCATGATGTGTGGCTGCCACGTGGGTGGCCCGGCAGAGACCCAGGGCCCACCAGACTGGAGCAGCAAATAACTCCCTAGAGTCCCAGTGAAGACAGGGGAAGCCAGTAATGTCCTGCTTATTCTTTGGGACCTAGGAGAATAATTTGGAAGACATGGGTCTGAACCCAGTCTCCCTTAAAGTTAGGAAAGAACTTGAGGGCCTCTCAGAGCACTCAGCCCCCAAACATAGTAGAGGTGGGTAAACCAAGGTCTAGGTCAGGTGAGGGCCTGCCAAGGTCACCCGTTAGACTTGGGGCAGTGGGTCTCTGTTGCAGACTCGGGCATCTTTTTTCATGGTGAAGCTCCAGTTCTGGTCATGTTCCAGCCCTCCTGCCCCATGTTTTTGGAGCCGCAAGAGGTAATGTGGAGATGGTATGGGGCCAATGTCAGGTCTCCCACTGGCTACCACCTCAAAAGGGTCCTTAAGCCCCAGAACATTTTGGAATTTAAGATTGAGGCTCTGGGCAGGCTGTCACTCCTTTCCAAACAGGACCCATGTTTACTAGCCAGGCAGGGGTCTCAGAGACTGTTAAAATCTGGTCCACCTCTGAAGAGGCTGACCTCTAGAAAGAGGACTGGTAGACCCAGACAGTCTTCAGCACAGAGAATGGGAGCTAGAGACTGTTCTCAGGAGCAGCCCAAAGGAGGAGGCAGATGGAGCTTGGGATAGCCCCACACCGGTGTGCTAGTCGCACCATGCCCCACCTCTCTGTAACCTTGGGCAGGTTACAGACCCTCTTTAGGTATCAGTTTCTCCTTCTGTGCAGTGAATTATTTGCTCAGTTAACTAGTATGTTAGCTGAGCTCTAGCTTAGCTCAGTTTGTTCTGAGTACCTTCTCTGGCCTGACTCTGAACTGAGCCCTGGGGACATAAGGAGAAGATGGCAGCCTTGGCTTCTGCTCTAAGGGGCTCCTGGGCTTGGCTGTCCAGAGAGACAGAAACCAAGCACGTCATCACAAGCGCTCTGATGGGGGAAGTGCAGGCAGCTGGGGGAATGTCTAGCAAGGGCAGCCAGCACAAGCCTGGCCAGGATGCTCAGAGAGCACAGTTCCCGCATCCACTGCTGATCTCCAACCTCTGGAGAGCCTGTGGCAGAACTCAAATGGAAGGAGGAGCAAGGGACTGGGGAGGTGCTCGGGGAGCTGGGCTGTCACTCCCATGGGTAGATGAGGAAATGGAAAGCTCATGTCATTCAGTGACATGCTCAGGCTCCTGAGAGCCAGACTGGGAGACCCCTTCCCCCTTCATGCTTAAGCTTTGGCTAGCAAGGGGAGTTCTAAGAGGGCATTGGACAGAGCTTTATGCCCTTGCCTGTCATGTCGGGATGGGCTGAGGAGGAAAGCACCCTGAGACCTCTGGGGTGCTCCAAGCCCAGTACACTATTCTTTGCCCCCACTGGGCAGAAGGAATTCACAGAGTTAGTGAGGGGATGGGTACCAGTGGGTGGGGTTTAGCACCAGTTGGTCCCACTCTCTGTTTTCCTCCTTGGGTCCTGGTCCCCCAGTGAGCCCCCCATCAAGGCTGAACCTTGGCAGGAGACGCCGCTGAAGGAGAGGGATTTCCAAGCAGGATTAAGGTTCAGGATTAAGTTGAGGCATGAAAAGGGGTCGGGTAGGGAGGGCTGGCGGTTGAGCTAATCCCAGCAGCTAATCTCAGGCTCCGCCTTCCTCCATCAGTTAATGGCCTTGACATTCCTGCAGCACACCAAATCCCTCTCTTACCCATCACCCAGTCCCAGGGAGAAATATTCCCTCCATTTTATGAGTGAGGAAATTGAGACTCAGAGCCCAAGTGACTTGTTTCTGGTACAGTAGAAAGTGTTCCAGGTTGGGAATGTGGCCAATCTGGACACTTTTTACCTCCTGTTCCCAGAGCCATTTTCAACACATAGGCGAGGGATTGGAAACCACTATGCAGACTGCTGGTCCCCTGACACCACGTGCCCTGCACCCTGCCTCCCAAAGCCGAGTGCTGCCCAGAGATGTCTGTAGGGAGCCTCTGCTCTAGAGCCCTCTGGAATTGGGGCTCCCAATCCCTCCCTCAAGCCTTTGCCAAGCAGGGGCAAGAGGGCCCCTCCTAGAGCCTTACCACCCTCAAGGCCACCCTCCCTTCAAGACCTCCCATGGCTGCTCCAACTTCCTCTTCAGCTGCTTTTCCATCCTCTGAGGCCCCTGGACACAAATACCTCTTGTTAGGAGTAAATTTTCAACTTTAACTCCATTTTCAAGGCCCAATCCATGGAGGTCAGGGAGGAGGCTCTTCTCTCTGGATTCCCATAAGCCTCCTCATTAATTCTTTCTTTTAATGTCTCTGGAGAAGAGAAGGATACTCATGGGGGTAGATACCTATCGTGTGTGCTTATCTCGTTTTAATTCTCATACCTCTTTGGGGATAGGAATTGGTATCCCCTTTTACAGATGGGGAAGTGGAGGCTCAGAAGGGTTAAATGACCCATACAGGGTTACATGGCCTCTGAGACACACATACGTCAGAGGGACATTGGAACTCAAGGTCCATGTAATCTCCTTTCTCTGGGAGTTTGGCTAACCTGGGGTCCCCATGTAAGGGCAGGGTGAACTAGGCTCCTTTCTAACCCCTTCTTCACTGCCCCCACCAGAGCCTGCCAGGCCGCAGCGTGGACAGACTCCCAGGTCGCTGTGGCCCCAGCCCCGCCTGACAGGATGAGTGGTTCAGATGCGGGGCTGGAGGAGGAGCCAGAGCTCAGTATCACCCTCACGCTACGGATGCTGATGCATGGGAAGGTGAGGAGTGTGGGCTGTGCCATGGCTCGGGAGGAGGTGGAGGTCAAGGCAAGGCAAGGCTGGACTTGTATAAGTGTGATCTCAGATGTCTCGGATGTGGGGAGGGGCTGGGCCTGGGGCATTGGTACCCATCTGATCACACTTGTCTTGTTTGCAGGAGGTGGGCAGCATAATCGGGAAGGTAGGTGCCCAGTTCTGCTCTGCATGTCCCTCCCAACTTAGGTCTCAACCCAAGGCAGGAGGTGATGACCACTCAGGTTAAGAGTGATTCTCTGTTTTGTCTCCACAGAAGGGTGAGACTGTAAAGCGAATCCGGGAGCAGGTGAGGATGGAGTTTCAGGGAGGAGCCCAGGGCAACTGATGTGGAGGGGAGATACCTGCCCCACCTCCTCCCCGAACCACTCCACCTGGGCTGACCAGTGAGTGCCCAGGAGGTTTTGAGCCTTGGCTGGGGCCTGGTGAGTGGGGCAGGCAGATAGGTTCCTGGCAAGGGAGCAGGGAAGGTGCCCTGCTGCCCGGCGCTCGTTCTGTACCCGCAGAGCAGTGCCCGGATCACCATCTCCGAGGGCTCCTGCCCCGAGCGCATCACCACCATCACCGGGTCTACAGCAGCCGTCTTCCATGCAGTCTCTATGATTGCTTTCAAGCTGGACGAGGTCCGTGGCTGACCAGGGTGGGAGGCCAAGGGTGGTTCCCCGGGAGGAACATGACTCCAACTCCAGATAGTAGGAGGGAAGATCAAGCCCAGGGCAGTGTTCTCCTGGTGTGGTGCTGGGGAAGGGTGCCCTCCTTATCCCTCATCAGGAAGCACTTGAGGGGTAGGTATAGCAGGGGTGAGTGCGGCCAACCCACCATCTCCCTGCTCCAGGACCTTTGTGCTGCTCCGGCAAATGGTGGGAATGTCTCTAGGCCTCCAGTGACCCTGCGCCTTGTCATCCCTGCCAGCCAGTGTGGCTCACTGATTGGGAAGGCTGGCACCAAGATCAAGGAGATCCGAGAGGTGAGGGGAGAAGGATACCACCCATGGGGAACCCCACCCCAAGTGGAGGGCACCGGTGAGGGACCCTGGAACCGGACTTATGGCTTCCTACCCCCTGGAGAGCTCTGAGTCTGAAGGGCAGCCCTTCTTGGGGCTATGGGAGCAGCCAGAAGTGGCCCTTATTCTTTGTTTGCAGACTACGGGTGCCCAAGTACAAGTGGCAGGGGACCTGCTCCCCAACTCCACAGAACGTGCTGTTACCGTGTCTGGGGTGCCTGATGCCATCATCCTGTGTGTGCGCCAGATCTGTGCTGTTATCCTGGAGGTGCTGCCCTGGGGCAGGGAGCGGGGCAGGAGATGGGCCCTGGGCCTGCCTTGTCAGGCACACCAAACCCTATGTACGTGACAGCAGGTGGGGCTGGGTGGGCCTGCAGGTGGACTGTGAGCTCTAGGTTGATGGGATGCATTTCCCTGGGGTTCTGGGTAGGGCCTTGAGGCCACTAAACACATGGGGAGTTAGTGGGACCTGAGAGAGCCCTGACAGAGCCTCCCCATTTATGCCTTCCAGTCCCCACCCAAAGGAGCCACTATCCCATATCATCCGAGCCTCTCCCTAGGTACAGTCCTTCTCTCCGCCAACCAGGTGAGGGAGCAGCAGGAATGGTGGAAAGTATTACAAGAAAAGGGGGATTGAGATGGAGGAGGGGAGGGAAGAAGGAATTGGGGTCCAGGGAAGGGGAAAGGAGTGACTGGCCACACTGCCCTGACCTGTCCTAGTAACCTCCTTTTCACCCACTCTGTCCTGACAGGGCTTCTCTGTCCAGGGTCAGTACGGGGCTGTGACCCCAGCTGAGGTGAGTGACCCACAGCCCATGGCCTCCCTTCCCAAACCAAGCCTCCTTTGGGTCTCTGACCCCTCTTTTTTGGCACAGGTCACCAAGCTCCAGCAGCTCTCGGGCCATGCAGTCCCCTTTGCCTCACCCAGTGTGGTGCCAGGTGAGCAGCCCTTGTACAAGGAGGCAGGGGCAGATCCGAAGAGAGCAGTCCCCTCCCTTGAGGGGGAATGAAAATGGGAGAGAGGTGCAGAAAAGGCCCAGACTCTCACTCAGTCCCTCTTCTCCCCCTCAGGACTGGATCCCGGCACACAGACCAGCTCGCAGGAGTTCTTGGTTCCCAACGATGTGAGCAGGGGATGGAGTGGCTGGTGGGTGGATAGGGGGTTTGGGGGTCTGGGCCTTGCCCAGGGTTGAGTTCTGTCTTCCCTCTAGTTGATTGGCTGCGTGATCGGTCGTCAGGGCAGCAAGATCAGCGAGATCCGGCAGATGTCAGGGGCACATATCAAGATTGGGAACCAAGCGGAGGGTGCCGGTGAGCGGCATGTGACCATCACTGGTTCACCGGTCTCCATTGCCCTGGCCCAGTACCTCATCACTGCCTGGTGAGCATGGGTGGGCAGTGGGGCATGGGGCTTCTGTGCCCAAGAAGGGCAGGGGTGGGCAGGAGGAGCTGGCCTCCACCTCCTTTCTCTGCCCGGGCTCATCCTCTGCTTCCCCTAATCCTACCCCACTTCCCCCATGGCTTTCTGCCTAACTCACCCCATGCTGTTACCTCATCTTCTCCTTCTGTATTCATCCACATCTTCTTTCCCCATTGCTGTCTCTTTCCACTGGGCCTTTGGCCTCCTGTCTCTCCTCTCACCGCATACTATGCCGGCTTGTCCTTTTTTCGCATCCTACCCTTCTACCTTCCCATATTCTCACACACATGCACCCCATGCCATCGTTCTCTTTCCAACTCCTTTCTCTTGCCTGTCATCTAATCTCACACCCTGAATCTGCCCCTGTTGCCTCCTCTCACCCTCGCTTTCCCCCTCCTCTCCTCCCCTCTGTATCCCTCTCTTCAGTCTAGAGACGGCCAAGTCTACCTCTGGGGGGACGCCTGGCTCAGCCCCCGCAGACCTGCCTGCTCCCTTCTCGCCGCCCCTGACTGCCCTGCCCACAGCTCCCCCCGGCCTGCTGGGCACACCTTATGCCATCTCCCTCTCCAACTTCATCGGCCTCAAGCCCGTGCCCTTCTTGGCTCTACCACCTGCTTCCCCAGGGCCACCGCCCGGCTTGGCGGCCTACACTGCCAAGATGGCAGCGGCCAATGGGAGCAAGAAGGCTGAGCGGCAGAAATTCTCCCCCTACTGATGCCAGCTGAGGCACAGGCAGGGGCAGGCAGGACTGCCGGCAGGGGGCTGCCTCCGCACCCTACCCACCAAAGGAGACTCCACTCCAGGGTCCCAAGCGCCGCTAACGCCCAGACGCATGGATGCACCCCCTACCCTGCCTTGGTCTATGGGAGTACCTTCTCTCAGAGTGGGGGCAGTTTCTGGCCCAGGGTTCTGAGGTGCGGCAGGCCCAGGGCAGGAGGTCCCACCCCCTCAGCTCTGTGCTTGGATACAGGGAATAGCCAGAGGCCTCCCTAGTGCCCCACCATGGGGGGGTGTCACCCAGGCGCTCCCCGTCCCTTAGGGTTTCCTGGACTATTGCTCTCCTGAGGGAGTCAGGGAGGAGGGCTGGGGGGTGGCTGGGGCCACGCTTCTCTCCCTACCACCTGCAGATTCCTGCTGCTTCCACTGATACCCTTTTGACTGGAATGGACTGGCTGGGCTTGTCAGGGGGCACCCCAGAGAGGGGGTGCTGCCAGGTAGCTGGGGGAGTGGCATGGGGTAGGGGCCCAGTTCTCAGCAGCAGACACTCTGTACAGTTTTTTCAATCCCTGTTTTTGAATAAATATTCTCAGCGACCAGGAAGTTGTCAAATATTGGTGTTGGGGTGACAAAACCTTCAGAAAATGAGTGCAGCTGAGGCCCTAGAGGACCCTCATTTGTGAATCCACCAACCCCAATTGGGCGTCAGCCTCCTCCACATGCCAGTTCTGGGACTTCAGGGCCTCTTCAGGAGGTCAAGTCATCCGGCCTCCTGCTTCTAGCAACAAACGGATCCGGTTGTTTTCTGAGCATTTTAGAAGCAGATGAAGGAGTTTCAGTAGCTTTGTTCAGCTTCTTCTTGGTGCAGATGTTAGGAAGTCCTTCTGAGTGTCTCTCCACTGGTTTCTCTTGCTGTGGCTGTGACCCAGACTCTGCCCTGCTTGGCCCATCACTGTGGTTGTGAGTCCTTAGGACCCTCTTCTCTGTGACCCTGACCATCTTCTCTCTTCCTTTGGCCTGGGGACCATCCAAGAGTTTCACAAATCACCTATGCGGTAGGAGTCCTACAGATGGTGCAGGGCACAGATGGGAAAACTGAGGAAGGAAGGGTAGGTCTGCCCATAAGCCCATGCAGTGTTGGGCCCAGAATCCAGGATTCTTGGCTCTCAGAATCCCCCGGGCCTCACCAGGCTGCAGGCAGGCACCCTTTCTCCTCCTCTTCAGAGCCAGAAGTTCAGGCAGGGTATACCTGCTGTGGTCTTGCAGGGGGCTGGATGGACCCCCTCTGATACCATCCTCCTTCCTCCAGCTCAGGAGTGTCAGCTGTCAGCTGGCCCGTGGCGTGCTTGGACTCTGCCCACCTGCCAACTCGGGGGTCTGTTCGGGTGCCTCAGAAGGGCCTAGGGCAGGGCGCTCTGTGGGTCCCTGGAGGCACTTCAGGAGTGCCCGCAGGCGCCAGGCTTGCGGAATGCAGGCCCGCGGACGCCCCGGCAGCACGCGGCGGGTGAGGCGGCCCAGTGCCAAGCGTACGGGGCGCTGCAGCAGGCCATAGAGGAAGGGGTGAGCCGCAAAGGCCGAATAAGCCACCCAGGTGACAGCCGCTTCGGCCTCTGCGGCCCGCGCCGCGGGCGCCAGGCACGCGCAGCCATAAGGCAGCCAGCAGGCTGCAAATTGGCCCACAGCCAATGCTGGGGCCAGGGCCGCCTTGCCCCCGGGCAGGCGAGGCCGTAGGGGCGGCAGGATGGAGAGGCGGCTATCCAGAGAGTCAGAGCGCAGTCGGGCCCCGCGCGCTGGCCTCGGGGGCCACAGGGCGGCGCGGCGCGCCACAACGAAGATGCTGCTGTAGGCGCCGAGCAGCAGCAGGGCCGGCAGCGCGAAGGCCAGCAGTGCCCAGAGCGGCCGGAAGGGCCCGAGACCCCCGGACAGGACGGA
>NW_007247225.1:241905-257831 GCF_000164805.1 Carlito syrichta | reverse complement strand
TATTCAACTGGGCATTGCCTATTCATAATGGAACTTCAAAAAAGAGTTACTATTGCCTGTAGTCAAATTATGCCTAACTGTGGGTCTGCTTTGTGATAGCCATGCTTTTTCCTCCTCTTGGCCCCTCCTCCAAGTTAAGTAGTATATCTGAGCCGGCTCACTCATTGCTGAAAAAATGTAGGACAAATGGGCAGTAAATGAAAATAGGGGAGAAGAGAACAAGCAGAAAGCATGCTCATAAATACATTACCACACCGGGGAGGCAGGCGGGTAGCAGAGCCGTGGGGATGAAGCGCGCGGCACGGCACGGCGCGGGGCCCAGACGCACGCGGCCCAGCCCGGGCAGTGGCGCGGCCAGCAGGCCCAGCGGCATGATGGAGGCGGCCGCCAGCAGGTCCACGACGCACAGGTGCACCAGGTAGAGCGCGTCGCGCAGTCCCGGCGTGCGCAGCACCACGACCAGCAGCGCGCCGTTGCCCAGCAGTGCCCCCACCTCCACGACAGCCGCCAGGATCAACCCGACCGAGCTTGCGACTCCTGAGGCGTTCAGCCCTGTGGTGTTGGCCATCTGCGCTCGCAGGCTTCACCCTGTGCTGGGATGCAGAGGGCAAAATGGAGGCTACAGCTCCAGGATTCCCATCGCCTGTATCTTGCTCCTCTGGCTCCTCACCTCATTGGCCGCCCCGGAGGTGGCTCCAACGTCCAAGCTGCCATCCTCTTGGGGGCTTGGCTGGCCCCATGGAAGGGTGCAAGGCTGAGCCTGCCGACTCTCTCCTCTGCCCAAGTCCAGCTCCAGCAACTCAGCCCCTGTCGGAGACGGTACTGGCTGTCACTCTGATGTTGCCCTTTGGAGACACACAGGGCTGGCAAGGGAGGGGCAGGGCTTGGCGCCAGCCCCCTGGGTCCTAGCAGCTGCCAGCTGGAGGCTGGAGGCTCTGTTGTGGAAGTGCCTGGGGGTGCCTCTGAGGCAGAATGGGGGGTGGAGCAGGCACAGGCCTGGAGCCTAGACTGAGATGGTTAGAGTGTGGGTTGGAGTCAGCTAGACCCTGCTCTGTCTTTCCCAGGGGTGAGTAGTGACCCCTCATCTGCTCTCCTTCCCCATCCTTAGCAGTGGGATAATCAGATCATTTAGCCCTTGTATTGGAAGGAAGCTGAGGTACCAGTGAGACAAGAGTTGGAGCAGGAAGACCCTCAGGTACGCTCTGGTCCCCAGGAGGGCTAGTTCTCTCAGGAAGGAGGCCGGGAAAAGTGAGGGAAAAATACAGGATGTGGCGCATAGTAGGTGCTCAACCAGTATTCACTGGGCACAGAATAGGTGCTCCATGGAATAAATGAGAGGAGGTCTTAGCAGGCAACTACTGGTTTTTTGTTTTTGCTGCTAGCAGACAAGCCGCCTTCTAGTAAGAGCACCCTGAATGTCCTTTAGGAAATTACCCCCCTCCAATTCTCAGAACATGCAGTTTGAGGGAGCAAGATTCCACTTTCCATTTTTCTTATTAAGCCCAAAACCCAGTCCTGGTCAATCTGAAGGCATCTGCCTTCACCTCAACAAGGTTGGCTCAGGGAAAGCTCCAGTGGGACATCTGCCCCAAGGTGAAGTCACCCAGTCCCATGGCAAAACCCCATCCATACCCTGATAGCTTGCATTGGTATCTGGAGCATCTTCCTCTTCCTTGAACCTCAGGTGTGGGTATCCAGCTGCTCCTTCAACATCTCCTGCAGTACTTTGACTAATGGGCATGTCAAACTTCCTATGTCCAAAACAGAACCATGACCCTTGGCTCCTCCCTAGCCTTCTCCTCCCAGAGTCTTCTCCATCTCAGGATGCCTCCCTTCCCCTCATATTCCATAATCCAGTCCATCAAGATCTCTGGAATCCAGCCATTTCTCAGCACTACTACTAACCTGGTCCCAGCTGCTACCACCTCTCTCCTGGACCATTTCAGCATCCTTCTAACTGGTCTCCTGGCTCTGCTCCTGCACCCTGTGTTGGTCATTTGCCTGTTGGGCCTCAGATCATCTCCCACTCTTCCCTAGCACTATTCAGCTTTCCTGGGAACTGTGCTTTCTAGGCTCCTTTGCCAACTGGCTTTGGGTATGTTCAGCCAATGGAAGTTACCAGCAGAAGACTGGAGAGTGGGAGAAGGGAAGAAGCCAGAATATTTTCATTCCTGTGCTTATGCTGGGGCTCCCATCAGATGGCCCCCTCTGTGGCTCTGGCTCCTACAGGGCGACCCTGGCCTCCAGGCATCTGAGCACTGTTCCCTTCCATTGTCTCTCCATCCTTTGGGTGGCAGTGCCTTCTGCTGTTGCTAATCTTTGGATTGTCTCATCATCTTCCATTTGGTAGTTTCATTCCTTCCCTGGACCAGATTCCCCTTGTCTGACATGCCTAGGGTAATTTCTATTTTGCGGACTGGATCTTAACTGACACACACCTTACAGTGGTTGAAGTGGATCCCTCTCAAAACAAACCAGATGAGGCATGGCCCTGCTCCAATTTCCCCAACAACTTCCCATCGTCAGAACAGACCCTCAACTCCTCTGTGACAGGAGTGAGTCTCCATTACCTACCATTTCCCCACCTCTCTGAGCGAACCCTTCTCCTTCTTGCCATAGCAAGCATCTTGCTATATTCCTCCCAGCTGTCAAACCAGTTTCTACCTTAGGATCTTTGCCCTTGCTGTCCCCTCTGCAAGAACACCCTTCCCTTTGTCCATGGCTTGCTTCTTCATGCAATTCAGGATTCTGCTTGAGGGAGGCCTTCATTTCCAAAAGAAAATCATTCCACCCTCCCATCACTCAAATCCTTTTACTCTGCTTTATTTTTCTTCCTTGTACTTTCCCTACTTGACACTATTATTTCGTATTTATGCACGCATTTGTTTAGCACCTGCTTTGCTAGAATGTAAGCTCTAGCAAAAAAAGCTATATTTGCTAGAATGACAGCAGGAACCTCATCTGAGTCTCACTTGTACCTGTGTCCCAGGCTCCCATCACAGGCACACGATCAGCATCAGCACAGATCTGGATGGTGAAGACCAGGACATGGACTTCTGGATTGACTCATTTTATGCTGGAATTCAAAGAGCCCTGGTCCAATTCTCTACTATTCAGATGAGAAAACTGGGGCCCAACTAGGGAAGGAATGTGTCCCAGGTCACACGACTGAGTTGGACCTGGAATCCAGGTCAGCTGTTTCCTAGAGCTCTATCCACACAGGCACCCCTTCCTATAACTGGCCACAACTTGAACATGGGCATTTGCCTCTAGGAAGTGAAGCTGGACTTTTGAGGTTTTGGTTCCTGCCCAGCCAGGTGCACCAGCCTCGGGCAGTCCCTGAGCTACCAGGGGCTGGGGAAGGCTCAGTAGGGCCAGGCAGGAGCAGCAAATGAGAAAAGTGGACTGGGGAAGGCAGTAGGAAGGGATGAAGACCATGGTGGGCTGCAGAGTGCAGCTCCCTCCAAAATCATCAAATTAAAAGTTAAAACACTATGCAGTGTGTGTATGTATGTATATGTCTTGTAAAATTTGCAAAAGAAACAGGAAACATAAGCCAGAAACCAATGAAATTGGCTCCCTCTAGCAGGTGAGTAGGAATGGAGTGAGGGGGACAGGACTCTTCTGAGCACACTGTAGTTTAGCGTTTCGGAACTATGTTAATGTTCCACATATTAATGACAATAAAGTAACAATGATGGGGAAAACCTCCTAAAAGATAATATAGGCCAGGCACAGTGGCTCATGCCTATAATCCCAGCACTTTGGGAAGCCAAGGTGTCTGAGCCCAGGGGTTTGAGACCAGCCTGGGCAACTTGGCAAGACCTCATCTCCACAATAAATCCAAAAATTAGCTGGGCATGGTGGCGTGTGGCTGTAGTTCCAGCAACTTGGAAGGCTGAGGTGAAGGACCACCTGAGCCCAGCAGGTCGAGGCTGCGGTGGCCATGAGCATGCTACTGCACTCTATCCTGGGGGACAGAGTAAGACTCCAACTCAAAAAAAAAAAAAAGATAATATAAACAGAAACAAATGAGCCACGAGCCTACCTGTATTTCAAATGAATAACAGGCACACTGAAGAGAAATAAAGTACTAATCCAAGTAACATTTGAACCTGTCTTCAAACTGTTACTTTGACCATTGACCCCCCTTCCCATCTAAAGACAAAAGGATAAACTTGAATAAGATTAAATACATCTTGAGCTCTACTTAGAAAGTTTGTTTTTCACAATGGTATGGGTATAGCAATTCTGAAACTCCTTTTCGTGTAGGATTGAGCAAATAAATATATTGATGTTGATGGAAATCTAGGTTCTTACTGTTTGAGAATTGAGGAAATATGGAATTGAGGAAGAATAGAAGAACTATTGTGTTTGTTTGGAACTGGAGAAATATAGATACATGTGTTTGCTATTTATTTACATATGTACATTTCCTAGTTCTCTTTGTTAAAAGGGCTTAAAAGCAATGGCACTCCAGCACAGGGAACACATCTACTGCCCAGATCTTGAATTCTAAACACCATTTCCTATTCCAGAGAACAGGGCTTCTTGGAGAAATGGCTGATTCCAGGTTTGTATAAGATGAATCTGGAACATCTTGTGATGCCAGAATATGCTAAAAAAAAAATGATAGGGACACAGAAGGGACCTTCTGCTGACCAAATCTGGGACAATGTGAGGATCAAAATAAATAACAGTAATGGATTAGTTGCGTCCATTGAATAAAATAAAAATCCATCAGTCTATATTGATAATAAAAAAACAAGAGAATATTAATACATATAAAATAAATGACGGCGTTAGTTAACTATTGCTTGCAACTATCGTAGCACAATTGGTTCAGTTAATTGATATCAGGTAAATTATCATCAATGGATATTAAAACTAGTGGGTGAAACTTGATGAGGAATGGGACATTTACACATCACATATTTTCCAACAGATTACTGATGAATTACAAAGGGGAGAAATGATGGCTTCACAGTGGAGAAGCATGGTGGACACCACCTTAATTAGGTAATCAAGAGTTAATTAACATGAGCAAGAATGGAACAGGGATCTCCCAATGTAATCCACTGAGAGCACATCATTTTCATGATGTCCCTGCCCACACAATACCTGAATCTAATATGATAAAGCATCAGAGAAACCTAAACTGAGAGACATTCTATAAAACAACTGGCCTGGCCGGGCTCGGTGGCTCAGCCTGTAATCCCAGCACTATGGGAGGCCGAGGTGAGTGGATTGCCTGAGCCCGAGGGTTCGAGACCCGCCTGGGCAACTTGGCGAGACCTCATCTCCACTATAAATAAAAAACTAGTCGGGCGTGGTAGCGTGCGCCTATAGTTCCAACTACTTGGAAGGCTGAGGAGAAAGGATCGCCGGAGCAGAGCAGGTCGAGGCTGCCATGGCCGGGAGTGGCCATTGCACTCGCGTCTGGGTGACAGAGTGAGACTCCAACTCAAAAAAACAAAACAAAACAAAACAAAAAAAACAACTGGCCTGTACTCTTCAAGTGTGTCAAGAATATCAAAGTTAGAAGAAAAAAAAAAGGCTGAAGAACATTTTCAGATAAAAGGAGACTAAAGAGACACAACAATCAAATGTAATGTGTGGCCCTAAACGGTTCCTGAACTGCTACAGCAGGGGCACCTCCTGTCTGTGGGCTGGCTCACCTGGGGTGATCACTGGCATTCCTGCCCAAACAGCCTCCTTTCGGGTTGCAGAGCTGTGCTTCTCTGATATGTGCTCAACTTGTTTGTGATATTCAGATTAAGACAAACAGGGATGTTTGGTGCCAAGCCATGATTGTTTGGGCTACAGGATAGAATCACCAGGTCCCCAGTGACAAATAGCTCTGAGTTGATGGTGAGGATCCACTTTGAAGGTTCAGTGGTTAGAAGAATGCGGCTGTTGCAATGATGGACCAGGGTGGGCAGGGATGTGTGTGCGACCCACATCAACCCACATGAATGCTCACTCCCTGGAGTGGGGCTGGAGCTGCCTGTGCTGTGTCACCAAGGATGGAAAGGCAGCCCAGGCCTAGTTCAGTATGGCACAGACAAGCAGAGGCTTGGGGTGAGAGAATACCATGTTTAATGACTTGCCTGTACATGCCTGCAGTTTAGTCTACCTTGGTGACCACATCTCCCAGATGTGTAGTCTAGGCAGGATGGACAGCCTGGGTGGATATGGGATCTGACCCCCTCTTGGCCTGGGCCCCTCTAACCACACAGCCTTGAATAGCTGCTGCCTCAGTATCCTGGTAATAAGCCCTTACCATGCCCATCATCTCCGGAGGCAGGACTCTAGAGCCACGACCATGCCAGACTTAATAGGGATTGGAAGGAAGGAGGGTCACTGTCTGGGATACAAGAAGTCTTGTCAAGAAAGGGTGATATGATATCAGTAAGTCAAAGGGATGTCTGCTCTCCCATGATCACTGCAACATTATTCACAATAGCCAAGATATGGAAGCAACCTGAGTGCCGCCCTCAGATGCATGAAAAAAGAAAATGTGGTGTATCTATCAACGAAATACTATTTGACCTTAAAAAGGTGGGGGGTGGGGTGGGGAAATGCTATCATTTGTGAAATCATGAATGAACCTGGAGGACATTAGGTTAAGTGAAATAAGCAAGGCACAGAAAGAACAAATGCCACGTGACCTCACTTACATGTGGACTCTTAAAAAAGTTGAACTCATAAATGTAGAGAGTAGAATAGTGGTTACCAGGAGCTGGGGGAGGGTGGTTGGGGGATGTGGGTCAAAGGACACAAAATTTCAGTTAGACAGAAGGAATGAGTTCAGAGATCTATTGTGCAACAAGGTGACTATAATTAATGACTATGTTTGTACTTCTTTTGGGTGGGGGACAGGGTTTTGCACTCCAGGCTGGAGTGCAGTGGTACAATCATGGCTCACTGCAGCCTTGAACTAACTACTAGGTTCAAGTGATCCTCCCGCCTCACCCTCCTGAGTAGCTAGGACTATAGGCACGTGCCACTATGCTCAGCCAATCTTTAAACATTTTTGTAGAGACGGGGTCTCGCTATGTTGCCCAGGCTGGTCTTGAACACCAGGGTTCAAGTGATCCTCCCACTTCGGCTTCCCATAGCACTGAGATTACAGGCATGAGATTACAGGCATGTGCCTGGCCAAGAATGTACTGCATTCTTGAAGAAAAAAAAAAAAAAAAGAAAGGAAGGGGTAATATGGGGGTACCAGAGATGGGCAGGAAGATTGAAGACCATGATCTAGCCCTTAGCAGGACCCCAGAGGGCAGGGTGGGCAGCTCAGAGGCGAACCTCCAGCAGGTAGCGCAGGCAACACTGACTCTCTTGGTAGATCAGGTACTCGCTCTGGGAGAAGTGGGAGCTGCTGAACTCTGGACAGGGCACAGGCCGGCCCTGAGGTACCACCACTCGCTGGCCATCCAGTTCCAGCTCAGTGTCCTGGGTTGGATCTGCAGGGTATATACAACAAGGGCCATGGGTGACCCAGGGCCACCAGTCCATGGCCTTATCAACAAGTCCTGCCCCTTACACTTTTCACTTCTGCCACTGAGAACGCGTGGTCATTCCTACCCTGCCCACCTCCAAGCCACTGCACAAGCTGGCCCTCTTGTCTGGAATATCCTCCCGTACTTCCCTCTGGAAAATTGTGAGGAAGGCTGCTTCTTTTTGTCCCTCCCTATGGCCTCCTCTCTGAGAACTTCCCAGTCTCCTACATCAGCCCCACTTCTATCCTTGGGACCTGTCCAGCTTCCCAGGACTTACCAGGCTCTGTGTAGCCTCGGGCAATGACACTGTCAAAACCAGGGGGCGGAGACTTCAAACTGGGATTGTCTGTGGTGATGTGGTGCTCTTTGCCCAGGGCCACCTCGCCCAGGAACATGTAGCCGACATGGTGGTTCCCACAATTCATGCCAGTCACTGGAGGGCAAGAGGAGGCAAGGGGTGGCATCCCACCCCTCCCACTGCCCGATTCCTCTGCTGCAGTGCTATCACTTCTGGCTTTGCTGCACCAGCCCAAAAAAGGCTCACTCTCCTCCAGCCATAACTCCCTCCCACAAGTCCTGGCTTGCTCCCTCCCATCTCACCTTGCGCCCTGAGGCCAGGCCTCTGCACCTTCTGCTGTTTTCACCAAGTTCAGCAATGGCTTCCCAGTGACCAGACCTGGTCTGCTCTGCTGCCTTTGATCCTGGCATCATCAGTCCCTACCCTGGGACCCCCTTGTGTTGGCTCTCCCGAGGCCCCCAGCTATCTTAGGCTCTTCTGCCCTCCCAATGGGCCCCTTGGTCTTGGCAACCTCAGACATCCTAGAACTTCTGTCCCATTTGTTCTTGGATGGATCCTAGGATCTTGCTCTCTGGGCCAGCTTTATGGTGGCCTCCAATGATGGGGTCAGCCTAGGCTGAGGAGCTGTCTGGGGAGGTCACTTCAGGGCAGAAACCCCTGACCAGAAATGCACAAGTTTCTGGAAATCCCTTTGGCCCCTTCACACATGCTGCCCATCCTACTTCCCACATGACTCTCTCTTGGGTCCACCACCCCGCACCTCCACAGCCCTGGGCTGGGTGCTCATCACATCTGGCCTGGATGAGCATGGCCTCCTTGCATGCAGCCTCCAGCCTCTGCCACCCTCATCACGGCGACAGCTACTGAGATCCTGCTACAGACAAGTCCAGCTGGACTTCCCATAGCTCTGTGGATAAGGTCCCCTTGATTGTCCTGGGCCCCCAAGTCCCCCTTCCCCCTCTAGGCATTGCTCTAAGCTTCAGGATCAGGAAGTGCTTGTAAGTCCTGACCTGCCGCAGCCTTCCAGCCTCTGCACATCCTCTTGCCTTGGAGGTTCTTCTTTTAGCCCCTCCCAGGTCTGGTTGGTGCTCATCCTATGTGTAGCACTTCCTCCAGGAAGCCATTCCTGACCACCAGACACCTTTTTTGAGTCTCCTCGAATCCCAGGATGTCACACTGGGTACTCTGGTCAGTAACCAATTAAGGGTTCCTCTCCCAAATCCACCACATGTTCCAGTGGGTGGAAACTGAGCCCAATCCACCTTAGTGCTTTCATACCAGCCCTGGGCTTGGCCCAGAGGGGCACCTCACCATAGCCAGCTGACTTGCTGTTCTCCGAAGCGAAGTAGATACCCTTGCCAACGCGGCCACCAGAATGTGGCATGATGCGGAGCCCGCTGGTGAGGATGGCAGCCACCACGGCCACGTTGGTGCCATGCCACAGTAGCCTCCGATTACCCAGCATGGCATGGGCCTGGAATCTGTCTCCCTGAGTCAGGGTGGAGGTGGGAATAGGAGAGTTATGCCACCCAAGGGCTCAGGTGCCTCTCTCTGCTGCTCAGATGATGTGACCAAGGCCTAGGGCCCCTCTGGTCACTCACACACCCATGACCTGATGGAAACTGATCAGAGTTGCTAAGCTATTTGCTAAGGGGCAGATAAGGCAAGATTATCTCCCTAAGGGAGAGGGTGGTGATGAGAGGGGTCAGGAGGAATCTCCCTCACCTCCCCTTCTCGGTTCACTTTCCAGACGTGTTGAAGAGCAGGACACCTGTAGTTGTTGCCAGTTTGTTCTAAGTAGGTTTGTATCACCTGTGGGAAGAGCAGAAGCTGGGTATCAAAGGTGGGACACCTGGGGACTAACCTTCTCTGGTCCCCCTAGTCCCAGAGCTCTACTTAGGCCCTGGAGACACAGGGAAAAATGGCTGAGGGTGAGGATCTTTCTGGGCACTTTGAGGGCAGGTAGGCAGAGGGATGGTGTCCAGAGTGGGCCTGGCTTCTCCATGGGGCCTAGCCCACCTTGTACTCAGGTACCCCAGAGTCCAGCAGCTGAAGCTGACACTTGAGAAGCTGGTAGTCTCGGTCCAGGGGGTGTGGCACCTCTTCCACGATCTTCTCCTGCTCAGGGGCTGCCTGCAGGGTCTGAGCCAACTCAATGTCCGCCAGCACCTAGAATGATGGGCACTAGCAGCTTGTCTGTCCAGCTGACCTCTGGCATCACCCCTCTTCTCCCACATGACTGGTACCACCGCCACCTCACCTGTTTGGCCATCTCCACCCCATATACCTGCCTGGTCTTTCCCTTGCCTGTCCTCCAGCCTACCCAAGGCAGTCCATCCCTCTGGGCTCTCTCAGTCATCTGTCCCTCATATCCTTGCTAGTGTGTCTGTTTGATGCCTCTACTTCCTGCATGTGCCCCTGCCAGCCCTCACCAACAGCATGTCTTTCTTGGCCTGCAGAAGCTCGGGGGAGTTAATGGGTGGGGGCCTGCTGCGGCCAAAGTTGTGTGGGATGACGGTGTAGAATCGGGAGGACAGCTCCTCCAGGCTTTGGCCACCATCTGTGGAGTCTTTCAGGGCCGCCTCCAGGGCCTCCAAGACCTCGAAGCCCCGCGCAATCTGCTGCTTGCTCAACTTCCCCAAGGGCATCTTCTTCACATCTGGGGATGAGGGAGTGGGGAGATTCAGCCCCACAGCCCTGCCACCCCGAGGCCTGCCACCTTGCCCACCCCATACCCCTCACCCCTCACCCAGGTCCATGAGTGCCATGGCGTTCTTGAACATCTCCTTGCTGAAGATGTTGGTGATGAGCTTCTGTGTGGCTGGGTCCAGGGAGCAGGGCCGCACCTGCTTAGCCACAGTCCTGTCTGGGCCTCTCTCCACCTGGGGACAGAGCACACATGTGGGCAGGAGCAGCTGGGCAGGGCACAGCACCAGACAGAGACTGGCCAGGCAGAGGCCAGCGAAGGAAGTCTGCGCCTGAGATTGTATAGCTGGGCGGTGACAGAGCCTAATCAGCTGGGTATCTCTAGCCTGTCCCCTCCCT
Source organism: Carlito syrichta (assembly GCF_000164805.1). Lineage (NCBI taxonomy): Eukaryota > Metazoa > Chordata > Mammalia > Primates > Tarsiidae > Carlito > Carlito syrichta. Next base: position 246,983 of record NW_007247225.1, on the reverse strand, counting down.
CAGCCCTGGGCCCACCTACCCTCCTTGGCTACTTCACCTTCACCACAGCCTCCTGGGCCTCGTCCTCTCCCTGTACTTCGATAAGTGTGTACTTGCCGGGGTGGGCCACAAAGTGATCCCGCTCCGCCCAGCTGTTCTTGGTCTTGTCCCGAAATTTCTTCTCAAAGTCCTTCTTTGCATCTTCTAGTCTTGGGAAGTGGCTGAGCTTGGACTGGCCGACCTCTCCCTGCAACCAAAAGGCTTCAAGGGTGTGCTCACCATAAGCATTTGCTGGCCTCTACATTTGGCCAGATCCTGTACTGAGCGCTCCTGGACAGTTGGAAGTGTCCCCACAGTCAGCAGCTGTGGCCTTTTGGAGACCCTGGGGAGTATGTGCCAAGCAGCAACACAAGTGGGCATGGTGTAGGGCACTCACCACACGGCCCCAGCGGTTCCAACAGACAAAGCGGTTGCCCTCTTCAAGCAGCTGGATGATATAGAACTTGTTGTTGTTGTTTCCGATGTTGGTCTGGTTCAGGGTGCAGTCATAGTCCTTGTGTACCTGGACCGGAGGGGAGTTGGGGGATGGGAGCAAGCTGGCTGGGGTTGGATGAGGTACCTGGCCACACACTGAGAGGGGTCAGGAGTCTGCACTGGGGAGTCAGAGGGACCCTGCTTGGAAGGCTTGTGGGGGGGCTATTGCCCTGCCCTAGGGGATACAGTCTAAGAGATCATGGCTAAACCCTGGAATGGGGGAATGGGGGTTCTGGCAGGACACCCAGAGGATAGAGGAATCTGAAGGGAACATGTCTCTGTCCTGAGGGGCTGGCTTGAGAGACATGGGTGAGCCCTGGGGAGAATGAGGGAGTCACAGCCTTTCCCTAAGTGTGGTGGGGGGAGGCCTGCCTGGGGTCTGAAGGGGAGACATGACCTATCTGGACCTGATAGGGTACAGTTCTAAACCCTGGAGTCAGGAGAACCTAGTCTTGCTCTGGAGCTTACTTGGGGACCTTGAGCTACATGGCCAGAGCTGAGCCCCAGGGAAAGGGGAACAAGCCCCTGGGCGTGTTTGTACTTATGAGGGAGCAGCCTCTGGGCTTCACTGAGGACTGTAGCTCACCTGGGTCCCAGGGTTGCTGCTGAGTGGACATACAGGGTCCACACGGATTACACGCTTCTCTGCAGGTGCGGCCCTGAGGGCCTCCGCGGTGGAACGAAAGCTGTCTTCTTCCCCTGCCGTCTGCCGCCCCTTCTTCTTCTTCTCGGGGCTTTCAGTCTGTACCGAGGGCTTGCGCTTTGGAGCCATGGCTGTTCAGGGTACAGAGAGGGCCCTCAGGCCTCCATAGCCTCCTCACCCCCTCCTAACCCCACCCCACCCCAGCCAGCACAGCACCAAATTGCCCCACCCTGGGCTTGCCCTTTGGTGGCCTTCTGTTGCTTCCCCTGCCTGCTCCGTCAGCATTCCCAGCCCTGGACCACACCCGGCTCCCTGTACCTCGGTCTTCCCACTCTGGTCAAGGAAAAGTCTGGCTACCTACCCGTACAGCTCTCCAATATGTCCTCAGGGGAAAAGTGAAAGGAGACTCTCTCCTACTTCTGGGCTCCTCCCTGTCCAGAACACTCTCTGGCTATCGCCTGCTCCTCCCCCTTTGTCAGCTAGCTCAGACCTGGCATGGTTGCTGGGCTGAGTCACCAGAGCTGAGGGGGCAGGGTGGGCAGTGGCTCCTAGGAGCCAGATTTATCCCTTCAGACTTGGAATTCAGTTTTATAGAAGCCCTGTTGAATGAACTCAAGGGCTCTGGGGTGTCAGCCAGTGCTCCAGATCAGTGGCCAGAGGGCAAGAGCCAGTCCCACCAGGCCCTGCCCTGCCCTGACCTGCAGAGGATTGTGGGCAGGATCATGGGACACTCACCTAAGAAAAGCAGGGACGTGGGAGAGGTGGCTGCCACCAGGTCTGGTTGTGTGTGCCTCCCAGGGCAGTCCCAGGTCTTGGCTCCTCTAGCAACCCCTTCTGAACCTTAGGCAAGAGTGGGGAAGGAATTTCCAACAATGGACAGAGGAAGGGCTTGGGTGAGGGGTAGAAATCCAGCTATTTGGCCACCACTGGAGTGAGTCAGAGGGCTGGTGCAGGCCAAGCTGGGCGGCCTGTCCCACAGATGGGTGGACACTGGATCTGGGCAAGGAAGCTGATGCGCCCTTAGCGCTGCTCATCTGGCCTGGGGCATGCGGCACGCGTCTGCTGGTTGCCCAGTGATCTTGGGTCCAGGTACGGGAACTGCTTCCTTCTCCCCAGGGCGGCCTGGATCCCCCCAGTTGTCGCCAGGCTAGTTTGCCCTTGCCTGCGTCCAAGACGGGGAGGAGTCATGCTTCAGCACTCGGAACCCCGCATATCTGGCGCCCCCCAGCGTCCAAAGGGCGCAAACACAGAGAAGGCCCTCTTGGTCCGACCCTCTGGGGAAGTACACCGGCAGAAGAACGCAAGCGCCTCAAGCCGGAAGTGCCGGGAACCACTTGCTTCCTACTGAGACTGGAGCGGTAGCCTATACGAGTTCTAGGAGGCGGGGCCACGAGCGTCTATCCTATGGGCTCTTGGGGGCGTGGCAAAGTCTGCCGAAGGGCTCAATGGGGTAGTGAGGGGCGTAGCCCGTCGGGCGGTGAAAGCCTATCAGGGCGCGGGGTCTTGCCATGCGGCCGGGGTTTAGTTGCCACGTGAGTTATCTGGCCGCTGCTGCAACACACCAGGTGGACAGCATGTCCGCTACGGTGGCGGCTCGTAAGCGCGGAAAGCCGATCTCGGCGGCTGGGGTCGGTGTAGGTGCCGGCAAGCGGCGGCGAAAGGTGAGAATGGCGCTTCCGCGGGGAGCGGTCACTTCTGTACTGGGACAACTGTCATCCCATCCGAGGGACCCGGGTCCTGGCCCCTTCCTAGACCTTCGCCCCGAACCCTAGCTGGAGTCAGCTTCATCCCTTTCTCCGCGGGCCAAATCTTGGAAAGTCTTGTGCTTGACACGGGAGCTACCGCCTTTCCTGTCCCGGGGCTCTTGAGGGACCAGAGGGGCCCTTGGTCAGTGTCAGGGTGGTCCGGACCCCTGTCCCAATAAAGGATTGTATAATTCCCAGGCTGAGTCTGCGGGGGACAGGGGCAAACCCAAGGTTGGCGGCAAGATGAATGAGGAGATCTCCAGTGACTCTGAGAGTGAGAGGTGAGCTGTTCTTTTCTACCTAGTGGGAAGCGAAACTGAGACCCACGGTGTATGGAAGACTCAGTGAATCCGGGCAGAGCTGGGCCTGGAACCCACGACTCTGACCCTTGGCTCACAGATCGTCGCTGTTTCCTCCAATTTTTGACCCTGAAGTCTCATTTCTGCCGGTCTTGGGGGCGCGGAGGTACCCAGGCTCCAGTGGGAGGCCGATGAGACCTCCCTGGCTTATGGCAAGGAGCTAAACACAGGACTGAACTGACAGGCAAAAGGGAGAGGGATGCAAGAAATACTTGTGAGTCTTTCAGGTCCTGGACTTTTGTTGTTATTGTTGGACGACTTCTAATTTTATTTCAATCTTGCTACTTGTTATCGATTCATTGGGGGTTTCTGTTTCTTCCTGATTCAAGGCTGAGGTGTTGTATGTTTCCAAGAATTTATGTTTCCTCTAGATTTTCTAGTTTTTTTGCATAGAGGTGTTCTTAATAATCTCGGATGATCTTTCATATTTCCATTGTATCACTTATAATGTCTCTATTTTCATTTCTGATTGAGCTAATTTGAATATTCTCTCTGTTTCTTTTTCTTGAGTCAGAAACTCACTTTGTCTCCCAGGCTGGAGTGTAGTGGCACACTCACGGCCACCACAGTCTGGACCTGCTGGGCTTAGGTGATCCTTCCAAGTAGCTGGGACTACAGGTGTACGCTACCACGCCTGGCTAATTTTTCTTGATTTATTGTAGAGATGAGGTCTCACCAAGTTGCCCAGGCTGGTTTCCAACCCATAGGCTCAGCCAATCCTCTTGCCTCTACCTCCCATAGTACTGGGATTACAGGTGTGAGCCACTACACCCAGTTCTTTTCTTAGTTAATCTGGCTAGTGGTCTATCAATTTTATCTTTTCAAAGAACTTCTTGCTTCATTGATCTTTTGTATTTTTTGTTTGTTTTCAATTTTATTTAGTTCTGCTCTGATCTTCATTATTTCTTCTGCTAGTTTTGAGTTTGACTTGTTTGTATTTTTCTGTTTATTTTCATTTTTTGAGTCAGGGTCTCACTCTGTCACCCAGGCTTGAGTGCAGTGGCATGATCACTGCTCACTATTGCCTTGACTTCCTTGACTCAGGTGATCCTTCTACCTCAGCTTCTTGAGTAACTGGGACTACAGGTGTGTGCCACCATGCCCAGCTCATTTTTTCTTTATTTTTTATTTTGGTAGAGATGAGGTCTTAGTGTGTTGCCCACTGGTCTCCAATTCCTGGGCTCAACCAATCCTCCCATCTTGGCCTCCCAAAGTTCTGGGATTATGGGCGTGGGCTACCACATCTACCTGTCCATGTTTTTCTAGCTCCTTGAGGTGTGATGTTAGGTTGTCAGTCTTTCAGTCTTATTAATGTAGGCCTAAAGCACTATACATTTTCCTCTGAACACAGCTTTGGTTGTGTCCCAGGGGTTTTAATAACTTATTTCATTGTTGTCATTCATTTCAAGGAATTTTTAAATTTCCATCTTGATTTCATTGTTGAAATCATTCAGGAGCAGATTGTTTAACTTCCATGTTTTTGTTTGGTTTTGCAGATTCTTCTTGGAATTAATTTCTAGTTTTATTCCACTGTGGTCTGAGAAGGTGCTTGATATGATTTGGATTTTTTAGAATATATTGAGACTTGGTTTGTGGCCTATCATATGGTTTGTCTTGGAGAATGTTCCATGTGCTGATGAGAAAAATGTATATTCTATAGTTTTGGGATGGAATGTTCTGTAGATGTCTATTAGGTTCATTTGCTTTAGGGTCCTTTGCTTTAGGGTCCATTTTTTTTATTTTTTATTTTTATTTTTATTTGAGTTGGAGTCTCACTCTGTCGCCCAGACTAGAGTGCAGTGGCTGCTCCCGGCCACC
>NW_007247225.1:207962-241885 GCF_000164805.1 Carlito syrichta | reverse complement strand
GCGGGCTCAGGCAATCCACTCACCTCAACCTCCCAAAGGCGCGGGATTACAGGCTGAGCCACCGAGCCCGGCTAGGGTCCATTTAACACCAATGTTTCTTTCTTTCTTTCTTTCTTTTTTTTGAGTTAGAGTCTTACCTGTCACCTAGACTGGAGTGCAGTGGCCACTCCCGGCCACCGCAGCCTCGACCCTGCTGGGCTCCAGCGATCCTTCCCCTCAGCCTTCCAAGTAGCTGGAACTACATGCGCGCTACCACGCCCGACTAATTTTTGATTTATTGTAGAGATGAGGGCTCGTCAAGTTGCCTAGGCAGGTCTCTAACCCGCGGGCTCAGGCAATCCACTCATCTCAGCCTCCCAAAGCGCTGGGATTGCAGGCTGAGCCACTGAGCCTGGCTCAATGTTTCTTAACCTTTTGCTTTGATGACCTGTCTGTTGCTGTCAACGGAGTGTTAAGGTCTCTCACTATTATTGTATTGCTGTCTCACTGTTTCTTAGGTTTAGTAGAATTTGTTTTATAAAGCTGGGAGCTCTGGTGTTAGGTTCATATACATTTAAAATTGTTAAATCTTCTTGTTGGATTGATCTCTTTATCATTATATAATAATCATCTTTGTCTTTTTTAAACTGAAGTTAATTTATTTAATTTTATTTATTTTTATTTTTGAGTTGGAGTCTCACTTTGTTGCCCAGACTGGAATGCAGTGGCCGCTCCCGGCCACTGTAGCCTCGACCTGCTGGGCTCCGGCGATCCTTCCGCCTCAGCCTTCCGAGTAGCTGGAATTACAGGCATGCGCTACCATGCCAGGCTGATTTTTTTTTTTTTTTTTGAGTTAGAGTCTCACTCTGTCACCCAGATTGGAGTGTAGTGGCCGCTCCCGGCCACTGTAGCCTCGACCTGCTGAGCTCCGGCGATCCTTCCGCCTCAGCCTTCCAAGTAGCCGGAATTATAGGTGCACACTACCATGCCTGGCTAATTTTTTGATTTATTGTAGAGATGAGGTCTCGCCAAGTTGCCCAGGTGGGTCTCGAACCTGCGGGCTCAGGCAATCCACTCACCTCAGCCTCCCAAAGCACGGGATTACAGGCTGAGCCACCGAGCCTGGGTCTTATTTTTTATTTTAAATATGTGGGGTACAATTCAGGGTTAGGTATACAAATGTTCATTATGCAGGTACCCTTGTTGATGGGGTGTGCCCCCCTCTCCCCTGGCAGTTTCCCACTACTGTCATTCCCTTTCTTAAAGTATTGAGATAGTTGTTCAGGGTCTGCTTATGAGTAAGAATGTGTGACATACTTGGTTCTATGTTTCTGTGATAGATCATTCAGTATTATAGCTTCTAAGTCCATCCAAGTTGCTGCAAAGTTAGTAATTTTGTCCTTTGTGTGTGTGTGTGTGTGTGTGTGTGTGTGTGTGTGTGTTGGAGTATCACTCTGTCGCCCAGACTGGAGTGCAGTGGCACACTCATGGCCACTGCAGCCTTGATCTGCTGGGCTCAGGTGATCCTTCCACCTCCGCGTTCCAAGTAGCTGGAATTACAGGCATGTGCCACCATGCTCTGCTGATTTTTTGATTTTTTTGTAGAGATGAGGTCTTGCCAAGTTGCCCAGGCTGGTCTTGAACCCTTGGGCTAAGGCAGTCCTCTCACCTCAGGCTCTCAAAGTGCTAGGATTATAGGCATGAGCCACCGTGCCCAGCCAGTTTTGTTCTTCTTTATGGCTGCGTACTATTCCATCGTGTATATGTACCACATTTTTTTTTTTTTTTGCATTGGAGTCTCACTCTGTTGCCCAGACTGGAGTGCAGTGGCTGCTCCCGGCCACCGCAGCCTTGACCTGCTGGGCTCCGGCGATCCTTCCACCTCAGCCTTCCAGGTAGCTGGAACTACAGGCGTGCGCTACCATGCCCGGCTAATTTTTTGTTTATTGTAGAGATGAGGTCTCGCCAAGTTGTCCAGGCGAGTCTCGAACCCGCGGACTCAGGCAATCCACTCACCTCAGCCTCCCAAAGTCACGGGATTATAGGCTGAGCCACCGAGCCCGGCTTGTACCACATTTTTTTATCCAGTCCTCTGTTTTTGGGCAGCATGGTTGGTTCCATGTTTTTGCTATTGTAAATAACGCTTCAATAAACATGCGTGTGCAGGTACCTTTTTCATAGAGTGATTTGAGTTCCTCTGGTCATATTTCCAGTAGGGGGATTGCAGGGTCATATGGGAGGTCGATTTTTAGATCTTTGAGGAATCATCACACTGTTTTCCACAGAAGCTGTACTAGTTTACACTCCCACCAACAGTGTAGAAGTGTTCCTTTTATGCCACATCCTTTCCAGCATCTGTTGTTTTTTGAGTTATTGATGATGGTCAACTGATGTTAATTTAAATCTGTTTTATCTGATATGAGAATGGCTACTTTTGCTAGTTTTTGTTTTCCATTTGCATGGAATATTTTTTTCCACCCCTTTACCTTGAGTCTACAGGAAGTCTTTTGTGTGTTAAGTGGTTCTCTTGAAGGCAGCAGATATTTGGATTGGGCTTTTTTAAAATCCATTTTGGCAGAATGGCATTTAGACCATTTACAATTAGGGTTAATAATGATATGTAAGGTAGTATTCTGTTCATCACACTGGTTGTTACCTGGTTGCTGTATTTTTTTTCCTCTATTGTGTTGGTGTTCTATAAGTATTGTGAGCTTTATGATTTCCAGTGTTTTTTTAAACTGGTGTAATCTGACCTTTTGTTTTAATATTTAAAACTCCTTTGAGTATTTCTTGTAGAACTGGTCTAGTGGTAACAACTTCCTTTAGCTTTTGTTTGTCTGAGAAAGACTTTATTTCTCCTTCATTTATGAAACCTAGTTTTACGGGATACAAAATCTTTGGCTGACTGTTATTCTGTTTGAGGAGATTGAAGACAAGGCCTCAATCCCTTCTGGCTTGTAGGGTTTCTGTTGAGTGTTCTTTTTTACATTATAAAATTTTCTCATTCAGGTGTACCTTTATACAATGACATTCACCTTTTTAAGTGTATAGTTCTGAAAGTTTTGACAAATGCACACAGCTGTGTAACTACCACTACCACAAAGTTATAGAAGGGTGTCATACTGTCAAATTCCCCCTGCTCCTTTGTAGTCAGCCTCTGTCTCTCCCCTCAATTCTACTAACCACTGTCCCTAGAGTTGTGCCTTTTCCAGCATGCCATATGAATGGATTCATACAGTGTATACATCCCTTGCTTTTCTTTAGAGTTCTGCCTCCTATGTGTGATTGATTAATTTGGATAAACTGAGTAGAAGTCCCCGCCTTGGCTGTGTAAAGGGAAGGGTAGCACCAGCCCTGTTGCCAGGCACAGGGCACTAAATGGTCTCTGGAGCATGGTCTGGCCTTGGTTTTCCTGAGAGTTTTCAAGGTCCCTTCTGGGGAAGTCTTGGGCAAGGTCATGAATGAATCCTGGGAAACATGGTTGGAGCAACCAGCAGAAACTAAATATATGCAGAATGTGATCAGAGGAGTGGGCTGCCCTGGATTTTCTGCTTTGGAGTTCCCATGACCTATCTCCAGCTCCCAAGAGCAGGTCAAAGCAGGGCCTGTCTTTGAGTGAAATGAGTGCCCTCAGCTGGTCTGGTGATGGGGACATGGAGGGGAAAACAGGAACTTCAGCACAAGGTCAAACCCGAACTGGATAAGGTTGACCCAGAACCTTGTCCTGAGGGTAGAGGATGGTATGTGGCAGTGAGTCTATTGCGATGATAGTCCTCATGTGTCTGCTTCTTTGGTCCTTGGATCTGATTGGAATGGCTCTCCCTACCCCTTATGTCTGGGGATGGTTGTCATTTCTTCTGCTCTCCGTGTTGGAGTTCTTGTTACTGGTATCCCATGCCTTTCTCCTTTAGTTTACTCTGTTATTTGGGGAATACATCCTCTATCCATCTTAAAAAAGGAGAAAGGACTAATTCTGTGGCAACTTGCACATCTGTTAATAACGTAATTCATTGTTGATGTTGTCACTGGGCATGGCATTCTAGGGATAAGCATATTTCTTCAGAGTTTTGTGTGAGGTGCCTTTGTCTTTTTTTTTTTTTTGAGTTGGAGTCTCACTTGGTTGCTCAGACTGGAGTGCAGTGGCCGCTCCCAGCCACCGCAGCCTCACCTGCTGGGCTCCGGGGATCCTTCTACCTCAGCCTTCTGAATAGCCAGAATTACAGGCATGCACTACCATGCCCGGCTGATTTTTTGATTTATTGTAGAGATGAGGTCTCGCTGTCTAGGCGGGTCGCAAACCCGTGGGTTCAGGCAATCCACTCACCTCAGCCTCCCAAAGGCGCGGGATTACAGGCTGAGCCACCGAACCTGGCTGCCTTTGCCTTTTTTCCCCAGTACTGCTTTTGAGATATCTGATCATTTTGATTCCTGACCCCTTGTACATATCTATTTCTCTTGGAAGCCTGTTGAACTTTCTCTTTCTCCCAGAGTCGAGAGACTTTAGCAGTCACTTTGGGGTTTGGGGTCTGTTTCCACGCTTACGCTGGGCACTGAGTGGGGCCTTTGTGTTTGGTTAGTCATCTTTCAGTTTTCTGCAGTCTAATCACAAGCCATGAGGCTGGCCAGGATGGGAAAGGTTGAGTGACAGGGAGAGCATTGAGGAGGTATGGATCTAGTGGCCAGAGAAGTGGGGTTAGCTCTTCTGACCCAGCCCCCTTCTGCCCACAGCTTAGCTCCAAGGAGGCCTGAGGAGGAAGAGGAGGAAGAGCTGGAGGAGACTGCACAGGAAAAGAAGCTGCGCTTGGCCAAGCTTTACTTGGAACAGCTCCGGCAGCAAGGTGAGCCAGTGGGCAGGCCTGCCAGGGATGGGTCTGTGCTTATGCCTGTCTGCTGCCCGCTGTTGCAGCCCTAGCCACCTAATGGGTGACTGACGCAGGTATCCAGTGGGCGCCAGGGCTGCTAGTGCTGGAGCTCTAATGGGCCTCCTGGGGCACCTGTGGGGCTTTCAACCTGAGAAGTAAGGCAAGAGGAAACCCTCCAGCCCACTCTCTGCTCTGCTGAGGCAGCCTGAACTTCCTGCAGAACCCAGCACTGAGACGGTGGGGAGGGGATGGGATGGGAAAGGAAGAGTGGAGGCTCAGTCTTGGTTTATTTGGTCTGGTCTGTCCTGCACAGAGGAGGAGAAGGCCGAGGCCCGAGCCTTTGAGGAGGACCAGGTGGCAGGGCGCCTGAAGGAGGATGTGGTGAGTGTGGAGGGGAGGGTAGGGGAGGTAAGAGTGAGGCTGGACCTGCTCCCGGAACCTCACCCTTCTTCCCTTCATGCAGCTTGAGCAGAGAGGCAGGCTGCAGAAGTCCGTGGCAAAGGAGGTGAGTGAGTGCAGTACTTTGGTATAACGTTTAAGAGAATTTGGGGTCCCACTTGGGTTGGTGGACAGATGGCTCAATAGGGGCTCAGGCTCTGAGGGTTTTTGCTCTGGAACAAAGTGGATACTTGGGCAGACAGGGTCAGATAAGGATTTGCTCCTTGCAACCATGGGTCCTGTTTTCAATTTGGTGAGGGTGAGTGGGCAGGGCCGGTATTGGGGTGGAGGGTGCCTTCATGTCCCCATCCCAGTGACCCAGCCCCTGTCTGTCCAGATCCAGGTCCCCACTCCAGGTGACATTCGAGTTTTACGGGGCCACCAGCTCTCCATCACATGTTTGGTCATCACTCCAGATGACTTGGCGATCTTCTCTGCCGCCAAAGACTGCACCATCATTAAATGTGAGTGCCTTGGTGGAGGTGCAGCACCCAGGACACATCCAGCAGGGTTGGTCTGGGAAGAGGGAATAGTCATCCTTGAAGTGGGGAAGCCTCTGGAGGTGGGTTTACTTCCCAAGGGGTGCTTTCCTGACAATGAGAGTTTCTGTCTAGCGTGGGGTTTATGAGCTCCCCGTCCCTAGAGACAGTTGAGCAAAGGCAGGACAATGACTTAATGGGAATTGACGCCACAGGTGGGTGGTTGGACTAGAAGATGTTTGAGGCTCTGCAAATTCCTGGAATTGAGTCCCTGGCCCTTCTGGATTCTCAACTTTCAGCAGCTGAGCAGTGTCCTCACCCAACCACTGTGTAACTGGAAGAATTTACACCATCCATCCCAGGACACTTTTGTATTCCTTCTTTTCTGTGGTTGTCATGGCTGTTGTCCGAGACTATTACACCCACTTAATAGATGAGGAAACTGAGGTGACTTGTTCAGAGGTCTTCTGACCGAGTCCAGGAATTTTTCCATGGCCCCTCTACCCATGCTGCCCCTGGGGAGGTGTTGTCAGTCACATCCATCCCCCCGTTCTAGTAACTTCTCTCCCCCTTGGTGGCAGGGAGTATGGAGAGTGGACGGAAGCTGCATGTGATTCCTCGAGCCAAGAAAAGTGCTGAGGGACAGCCCCCTGGCCACAGCAGCCACATCCTCTGCATGGCCATCTCCTCTGATGGCAAGTACCTTGTAAGACCAGGTTGGCCTTGGGGGCAGGAGGGAGGTCTGCGTGCACAGTGTGTGCCTGTGGTCATTGTATTCTTCCCCACAGGCCTCGGGTGACCGCAGTAAGCTCATTCTCATTTGGGAGGCCCAGAGCTGCAGGCATCTGTACACCTTCACTGGGCACCGGGACGCTGTGTCGGTAAGGAGCTGGGCCTTCCTTAGTGAATATTTAGTGTGCTCCTACTGAGTGGGCCAGGCCCTGTGCTCAGGGAACCTACACCCTGGGGTAGTGAGTGGTGCTGTAAGCCAGCAATACCTAACCTTTCTGGTATCAGAGATTGGTTTCATGGAAGATGGTTTTTCCACGGACCTGGGCAGGGGCGATGGTTTCAGGATGATTCAAGTGCATTACATTTATTGTGTACTTTATTTTTATTATTATTACTTTGTAATATATAGTGAAGTGATTATACAACTCACATAATGCAGAAGCAGTGGGAGCCCTGAGCTTGTTTTCTTGCAACTAGATGGTCCCATCTGGGGGTGAGGGGAGACAGTGACACCCAAAGTGTATTGGCTTATGTCCAGTCTACTCTGTAATCTCATTTTGGTTGCTGTCACTGCAGAAAACTCTGCTTTACAAAGATAGGATGCTGGTAACGGAAGCAGGCTTTTCAGTGCTGATCTGATAGGAGGTAGAGCTCAGGCTGTAATGTGAGCGATGGGGAGCAGTTATAACTACAGAAGAAGCCTCACTCGCTTGCCACCTCTCACCTCCTGCTGTGTGGCCCAGTTCCTAACAGGCCACAGACTGATACCGGTTCATGGCCTGGGAGTTGGGAACCCCTGCTGTAAAGGACATAAACAGGCTGAAGGGATGGGGTGGAGCTGGGGGGGTGACTGAGTTGAGCTTGCTCAGAAATCAGGAGGGCCTTGAGAAGTCTGCATCTGCTCATAAGCAGGCTGGCATGTGGGCCACACAGAAGTGCCATAATAGAGTGCTTTCATGGGGAGCTAGCTGTACCATGTGACTTGCTTTTGGGAAGTCCTCCCTGGGCCTGACCTCTCTCTTGCCGGCTATAGCCCAGGTTCCCTTTTGTCTCTCTCCATGTACCCTTAGGGGCTAGCATTCCGCAGAGGCACCCACCAGCTCTACAGCACATCCCATGACCGCTCTGTGAAGGTGTGGAATGTGGCGGAGAATGCCTATGTGGAGACACTGTGAGTGTGCATGGGGAGAAGGTATGCAGCTTTGTGTGTGTGAGTTCATGTGTGACCCCTGTCCTGTTGTGTCCTGCCTTCCAGCTTCGGGCACCAGGATGCTGTGGCTGCACTGGATGCCCTGAGTCGGGAGTGCTGTGTGACAGCCGGAGGCCGGGATGGGACTGTGCGTGTGTGGAAGATCCCTGAAGAGTCCCAGCTTGTTTTCTATGGCCACCAGTAAGGCAGCTGCTGTGTCAGGTGGGGACTGTGTGGGCTGAGGGTGGAGTCTGGCCATGCCCCTCACAGCCCCTTCTTCCAGGGGCTCCATTGACTGCATCCATCTAATCAATGAGGAACACATGGTGTCAGGTGCAGATGATGGGTAAGAGCTGCCTTTTGATGTCTACCACCACTGCTGCTGCTCCCTAGTGCTTGCTCCCTGCCAGGCCTTGAGCTTGCCTCTTAGCCCTGTGGGGGAGCTGGTGTAACTCCTTTTCACAGATGAGGACACCGAGGCAGATTGCTCAGGTGACCTTGTTCACATCTTGCCACTGGTGTGTGTATCCTTGATCCCTTCCTGCTGTGTGGCCTTTGTCCTACCCCTGCCCCCCTCATAGACTACTCCTATCCATAGATCCGTGGCCTTGTGGGGCCTCTCCAAGAAGCGGCCACTTGCCTTGCAGCGTGAAGCTCATGGGCTGCATGGGGAGCCAGGTCTGGAGCAACCCTTCTGGGTATCGTCAGTGGCAGCCCTACTCAACACAGACCTTGTGGCCACAGGCATGTGCCCTGCGAGGCAGGGAGGAGGGGTCTCAGGGTAGACTGGTATGGGGGTTGCTCACCATCCTTGTCCTTCCAGGCTCCCACAGCTCTTGCGTGCGGCTTTGGCAGTGTGGGGAGGGCTTCCGGCGGCTTGACCATCTCTGCGACATTCCCATGGTGAGTGGAACTTGAATGCTCAGCCTGTCTTTGCCACACTTCTGAGGTCCTTGGAGCTCATGTCCCTGGGATTAACTCTTTAATGTCCTTTGTCCTGCCAGAAAGGACCCTCCTCATGGCAGGGCCAGCTCCTGGCACAAGACCTGGCAGGAATCCTCCTTCCTCTTGCCCCTTTCCCTCCTCCTTCCTCTTGCCCCTTTCCCTCCTCTGCCTCCCTCTCTGTCCTAGGCCCTGTCTTGGGTACAAGGGAGGGAACAGCATGGGAAAAGACCTGGAGACCTGATGCTGTAATTGGTTCTGCACAACTGGTACCAGATCAAGTGCCAAGCTAGGGTATGTGGACTTGATCGTCCATACTTGGGCAGCCTGGGAGAGAGTAGAATCTGTAAGTGACATGTGCTGAGAGTGCAGGGCCTGGGTCAGTGGTGACAGTCATGGGTCTCCAGGCCTCACAACCAGGAGCCAGGCCTTAAGCCACAGCCTTGGCACATACTTGGCATACACTGTCTCCTTAACCCTCACAAACTCATTGCCAGCCTAGTGCTCTATGTGCTCCATCTCACAGATGTGGAGGCTGAGGCTGATGGGTTAAGGGCAGGCCCATCTCATGAGGTGGCAAGAGGCACAGCAGGGATTTAATCTAGGCCTGGTAAGGCCAAGCCCTTGACTGTGATGGTGGAGGGATATTCTAATGTCTTACCACATTGGTTTTCTCTCTCCTCAGATGGGTTTTATCAACAGCCTGAAGTTCTCCAGTGCTGGGGACTTCCTGGTAGCTGGAGTGGGGCAGGAGCACAGGTATGTGTGACCTTTGAGAGTGCAGGTGAGGGCAAAGTGGTGCTGGCTGGGCAGCTGGGTGGGGATGGGGTGGAGACTGGGTAGGGCTGGGCCAGGTCTCAGCTGTTTCTTTCATCCCCTGCAGACTTGGCCGATGGTGGCGAATCAAAGAGGCTCGGAACTCTGTCTGCATCATCCCACTCCGAAGGGTCCCTGTGCCCCCGGCTGCTGGCTCCTGACACTCTCCCTCCTTATTTAAGTCCTTCCCAGGCCAGGCTCCACCCTCTTTGTATTAAAAGCCTTTTCTTTTGGGCCTTGTTTCTTGCAGCTTCTTGAGGGTAGGGGTGTAACAGGGACTATAGGCCAGAAGAGGCCTGCGGAGGGACAGGACTCCAGTAGTCACTCAGCTTTGCCCCTCTGCTAGCCTGAGGGCTTTTATCTTTTTCCAAAGAAACTGGGATGGAGATCTCAGCGGCTCCAAGCTCCTGGTCCCTGAGTATCCTGCATGGCCTCATCAGGAAGCTCCCCAGCCAATGCTTGATAGAGGTCTAAAGCTACTGACCCCTCGTCTCAGAAGCCACGGCTGTCCAATTGTGTGTAAGGGCTGGTGCTGGGGTCAGAATTGAACTGTGGACAACTGGGCCTGCAAGGCAGGCTGACTTGAGTTCCTCACCCAGACCAGGTGAGGAAGCTGGAGGGGACAGACTGCCCTTGAGGTGCAGGGGTCTGGAATAGGAGTGGGACTGACCCTGCACTGATGGGCTTACTGTCTGGGAACAAGAGTCAAAGTTGGGAAGAACTCTGCCTTTGGTCTGAATGACATAACCAGGCTGAAGGGATGGGACACGCTGCATTGCCTGTCACA
This sequence comes from Carlito syrichta, assembly GCF_000164805.1. NCBI lineage: Eukaryota > Metazoa > Chordata > Mammalia > Primates > Tarsiidae > Carlito > Carlito syrichta. The sequence continues at coordinate 231,661 of NW_007247225.1, read as the reverse complement.
GCCATGACCCTTCTGTATCAAAGGAATGTTCATATTCCCTGATTTCACCAGCTAGGTAGTTCACTCCTGCTGTGGGTGAAGCTAACGAGGAGGAGGTAAAGAGGTGGGCTGGAGGTGTGGAGGCACAACGAGGGCCCCTCCTCAGGGAAAAATGAGAAGGGGGTGTTAAGGTAAAAGCCATTAGCTCACTGGTCCCACAGCTGAAATTATGAAAGGGTGATGTCGTTCCCTGGGAGGGGGAAACCACAGGGCTCCCCCTCAGACTGACCTGTGCCTGCAGTTGTCCTCCTAGGGTTATTGGGTCAAGGTCAGACTAAGCCCACGAAAATCCTGCAAAGGATCAGAGAATTCACTCCCTCATATATCCTACCTTAATTTGAGCTCAGTAGTGTCCTAAACATACCTCCACAGTAGCCTTGCAAGCATCAAGGAAAAGCCCTGAACATGTAAACCCTTTTCTATTAGTACATTCTCAGGAAGTGAAAACAAACACTTGGAACTGAAACTGAAAATCGCTTCTCCCATAGTTTTAATTCTGCTTAGCCTTGCTCAGCTGGGGCTTTCTGACTGTTGCTGGATTCTTGGGCAGGGGCTACCCTCAGCAAACTGGTGCCTTCAGTCTCTCCCAGGACCCTTCTCTTCTCCTGCTTTGGCCAAAATCTGGCTGTTTCAGCTCTCAGTTGGAGAGTGAGTGGATGCTTTCCATGGCTGCTGCATCAGTCAGCTAGCTATTGCTGGATGACAGAACCATCTCAAAACTCAGTGACTGAGAGCAAATAGGTCCACTGGGAGTTTCTTCTGGTCCCAGCTGAGCTTACTCACGCTTTTGCAGTCAGCTGTGGGTCTGGGGGTGCTGCTGATCTTGACTGATCTGCTTGAAATTTGGCTGGCAGCAGATCCACTAGGAAAACTGCACCTCTGTATGTGGTTTCTCATTCTATAGCAGGCTAGCCCAGGTCTGTTCATGTGTCTGAACAGGATTCCAGGAGAGTGAGCAGAAGCATGCCAACCATCTAGAGGTTCAGGCTAGGATCTAGCACTTCTATCACGTTTGATTGGTCAAAATGAATGGCAGAGCACGCCAGATTCAAGAGAAAGAGACTCCATCTTTTGATGAGAGCGACTCCCAAGTCATGTTGCAAAGTGTACCGAAACTGGGGACTTTTCCGTAATGAATCCGCCATATAATCTGCTCAATCCAGAACATCATTCCCCCACTCTCCTGCTAGAGCTGGGGTTTTTCTACTCCTGATTGGGCAGGGGATGCTGCTGGAGGGCAACCTCAGATTCTAATGGTCCAGGAGATGAGGATGGAACGACCAGGTTCTAACCTGCTGACCACTACTAGAAGGGTGACATGGCAGATAAGCAGCTTGTATCCACTCTTCCTTCCTGCTTGAGAATGGGCCTAGAAGTAAGGCCACTCTTTGAGGGGAATCTACCATCAACTCATCTTCCAACGGGATACAAGGAGCCAGGGAGGTAAAGGCAATAGGGCTGGCAACTCAGTTTCTTCCCAGTATGGGCCTGTGGCGCGCACCCTGAGTTTCATCTTTCTGCAGCTCTGGAATGCACTGGCTAGTAGCAGTGACAAGGGTTGGGGCTACTTTATGGGGATGGTGACAGTAATATGTCTTGGAAACCTATGACTTTGTCCATCAAGTACTCATTCTCATTTTCTTCTGGAAATGTAACTCAATTTTTCTGTTGGAAAACTGTCCCTAGCCCTCTGTGGCATATCCATCCATCCATCCATCCATCTATCCATCCATCCATGCTTCCATTTATCCATCGTCAGTCCCACAAAACTTTATTGTGTTCCAATGATGTCCCACTTCCTGTTCTAGGCCATGGGGATACAGAAATGAACAAGAAAAAGTTCCCATATTAAAGATGCTTGCCTACTGGAAGTATAAAGCATATAAACGAGACACCTGACACAAATTCAGATGACCAGTGTTTTGAACAGGTGAAGCTGAGTAAGAGGACAGACTGGGGCATGTGGTCTGAAATGTCTCTTGAGAAGCGACATTGAGCGAGACCGGAATGATGAGAAGGTCAAGGGGGAACATATCCTCAGACTTGGAATACCCTGTGCATAGGCCCCAAGACAATCTTTCTGAAAGATCCATTTCCTAGAGTCTCCTGACTGGAGAAGTGTATAGACAGAAAACCTGGGCAGAGGTAAGAGAGTGACAGCTAGTCCAGGGAGGGGTTACCTACCAGCTCTTCTCCAAGTACCTGCTCCCCTGCCCCTCCTAGGCCTTCCTCTGCCTTCCAAATCCACCACATCTCTGCCTTTTCTCTCTTCCCCACCCCTATCTTAGTGCTTGCTGATCTGGTTTCTGTCCAGTTCCCAGTGCTAAACTCCACCTTCCCCAGTGCAGAATCTTCTCAATCCCAGCCCAGTTACTGCCCACTCACCCCCACCCCTACTGGGGACATTGGGTGCAGGGGAGAGCAGTGATAGGACCTGTCCCTAGAAATGGAGGGAAGGATCTCAGGACCTGAGGGCCTTGGGTCTTCATAGAGAAGCAATTTGGTCTGTTTTACCTTATAATATTCGTTCATTCATTCATTCAATGAGCATTTATTTGGAACTTGCGACATGCCAGCACTGTTTAGCATGTGGGGACACATGTGAGGAAAATACTTGGACTCCACCCACCAGGAGCCAAATAAGGGAGGAGACAGGCCAGCAAACAGGTTACTGGACATGATTGGGTGAGGACCACAATGAAGGTCTGGAAAAGGGGCCACAGGATTTTTCAAGGTGCAGCATCCACCAAGTCAACTGCCAGATCCTCCTGAGAATGCAGCTATGCCAGGTTCTGCATGAGAGGTTCACTTATCTGGAGGTGACGAGGAAACTGCTGCAGAAAAATGACTGAGGTAGGGGCCAATGGGCCATCTTAGCATGGCCCACTCCCAGGAGACCTGCTTTCCCTTTGTAGGCCATGGAGCTAAGAGCATCTGTGGAGGGCTGATCTCATCAGGACCCTCACTGTCCCCTGCTTTCTTCTCTTTTTCTCCCCTCCCTGAAGGGGTCTACTGAGAACCTCTGGGAGGAAACTCTGATAGAGAAGGTGGAGGACAGTGGGAATGAGGTTGGAGAGTGGGAGAGGCCCTGGAATGCTGGTACTTCTGCACCTGGCAGTCACTCAGTGAGGCCTGGGAGGTGCTTATATCTTGCTCCCTGTGTTACTTCCTCCAGCTCCAGGAGGCTCACCCCACCATGCTGGTCCCAGACCCCTTACTCAGTACACCTTCAAAACCTCCCCTTGGGTGGTGCTACCCCTGTTCCTCAGCCCCTGTGGTGGCTCCTCCCTGCCCACTGGCTAGAGTCTGAGCCAGTTCTGGTGGCACTCAAGGCCTCAGCAACTCCCTGCCCCCAGTGTCACCACATTCTCCAGTGCCTCAGCTCCTGGGCCTCCTCCCTGTTTGGGTCTCCCTTCTTCCTGGGCTCTAGCCCACTAGTTACCCTGGGCTCTGAAGGTGGAATCATTTCTGTTCCTTGTAGTGCAGAAGCCTTCATTCATTTCTTTGCTCCTGAAATATATAGACCCAAATATGAGGATCATGATTGCTCTGAGTTGCTTTTAAAATTTATGCACAATAAACTTGTTTGATGTGATATACAAGGCTTCTAAAATTTTAAAAATTATTGTATAGCAAAATTGACTTTTTGGGGGGTGTGGACAGCTCTGGAAATTGTAAACTATAATAGATATATAGATTCATATAGCCACCATCACAACCAAGACACAGAATTTGTTACCCTAAAAAACTCCTTGTATTGCCCCTTTGTCATTAAACCTTCCCCATCACTAACTCCTGGCAGCCACAGATCCGTCTTTTTGAGAATGTCACATAAATAGAATTACACTGTATGAAACATTTTGAGACTGGCTTCTTTGACTCAGCATAGTGTCTGAAATTCACTCATATTGTTGCATCCTTTTTCTTACTAAGTAGTATTCTATTGTATAAGTGGACCCCAGGTTGTTTATGTGGTGGACATTTGGGTTGTTTCTAATTTTCTTTTTTTGAGTCAGGATCTCACTCTGTCGCCCAGGCAGGAGTACAGTGACATGATCACAGCTACCGCAGTCTCAGCCTGCTGGGTTAAGGTAATCCTTCCACTTCAGCCTTCCAAGTAGCTGGGTCTACAGGTGTACATCATCACAACTGGCTAATTTTTTGATTTATTGTAAAGACGAGGTCTCACTATGTTGCCCAGGCTGGTCCTGGGTCCTCTTTCCTTGACCTCCCAAAGTGCTCAGATTACAGGCATGAACCACAGCACCCGGCTTTGTTTCTAATTTTTGGTGGTCATAAATAGAGTTACTATGAACTTTTGTGGGTGTAAATTTTCATTTCTCTAGGGTAAATACCAAGGAGCTAAATTGCTGGGTCTTATGTTTCAGATAAGAAACTGCCAAACTTTTCCAGAGTAGCTGTACAATTTTGGATTCCTACTGGCAATTTATGAGTGTTCTAGTTGTTCTATATCCTTTTTTGTTTTCTCTTTGAGTCAGGGTCTCACTTTGTTGCCCAGTCTGGAGTGCAGTGTCACGATCATGGCTCACTGCAGCTTCCAACTCCTGGGCTCAAACAATCCTGTGTCAGCCTCCTGAGTAGTTGGAACTACAGGTATGCACCACCATGCCCAGCTAGTTTTTAAATTTTTTTGTAGACATGAGGTCTCAGTATGTTGTCCAAGCTGGTATCAAACTCCTGGGCTCAAGCTATCCTCCTGCCTCAGCCTCCCAAAGTGCTGGGATTACAGGCATGAGCCACTGTGTTTCATATCCTTTATAATACTTGTTATTGTTAGTACTTTAAAATTTTAGCCATTTGAATAAGTGTATAGTGGTATCTCACTTTAGTGTTAATTTGTATTTCCTAGTGAATAATGATGTTGGGTGTCTTTTCATGGGACTATTTTTCATCTGTATATTACTTCTTGGTGAAGCGTCTGTTCAAATCTTTTGCTCATTTTATTTATTTTTTATTTTTTATTATTTTTGAGTTGGAGTCTCACTCTGTCACTCAGACTGGAGTGCAGAGGCCGCTCCCGGCCACCGCAGCTTCAACCTGCTGGGCTCCGGTGATCCTTCCGCCTCAGCCTTTCAAGTAGCTGGAACTACAGGCACGTGCTACCACACCCGGCTCATTTTGATTTATTATAGAAATGAGGTCTCGCCAAGTTGCCCAGGCGGGTCTCGAACCCACGGGCTCAGGCAATCCACTCACCTCAGCCTCCCAAAGGCACGGGATGACAGGCTGAGCCACCGAGCCCGGCTGCTCATTTTAATATAAGGGTATTTGCCTTTTGAGAATGTCAAATAAATAGAATCATACAATATATAGCCTTTTGAGACTGACTTCTATTACTCAGCATAATGTCTCTGAGGTTTGTACAAATTGTTGCATGTATCAACAGCTTGTTCCTTTTTACTGCTGAGTTATATTCCATTGTATAGATATACAACAGTTTTTGTTTGCTAATTTCACCCTTTGAAGGGTATTTGGGTTGTTTCAAGTTTTTGGCTATTACAATTAAAGCTGCTGTGACTCTTTATGTTCATATTTTCATGTGCGCATAAGTCTTAATTTCACTGGGGCAAATACTCGGGAGTAGAATTGCTGGGTCATATAGTAAGTGTATGTTTATTTTATAAGAAACTGTCAAAGCATTTACCAGGGTGGCTGTATTGTTCTCATTTCAACCTGCAGTGTACCAATGTTCTGGTTATTCATCATTCTTGCTAGCTCTTAGTGCTGCCATGATTTTTTATTTTAGCAATTCTAACAGGGGCATAGTGGCATCTCATTGCGGTTTTAATTTGCATTTTCCTAATGGCTTATGATGTTGAACACTATTTCATGCATTTACTTGCTATAATTATATCCTCCTTGGTGATGTGTTTATTTAAATTCTTTGCCAATTTTTAATTATTAATAATTTACTTATTCAATTTTGAGAGTTTGAGATATAGTCTTGATACAAGTCCCTTCTAGGAAGTGATTTGCATATATTTTCTCCAGTTCTGTGGCTTGAGTTTTTGTTTTGTTAACAATTTCTTTCACTGAGCAAACGTTTTCAATTTTGAAATCAAATTTAAGTGATTTCATTTTTTTCTTTCATAGATAATGGTCTTGGTGTCATACCTAAGAACTGTTTATTTAATGCAACACTATAAAAGTTTTCTCCTTAAAGTTTTATGTGTTACATTCAGAGCTATGATCCATTTTGAGTTAAATTTAATTTTTTTTTTTGAGTTGGAGTCTCATTCTGTCACCCAGACTGGATAGAGTGCAGTGGCCGCACCCGGTCACTGCAACCTCGACCTGCTGGGCTCCGGCGATCCTTCCGCCTCAGCCTTCCAATAGCTGGAACTACAGGCACACGCTACCACGCCCGGTAGGTCTCGCCAAGTTGCCCAGGGGGGGTCTTGAACCCGCGGGCTCAGGCAATCCACTCATCTCAGCCTCCCAAAGCGCTGGGATTACAGGCTGAGCCACTGGGCTCGGTTTTTCTGCAGTTTTAATATGATATACTTAGGTGTAGTTTTTGGGCATTTATCCTATTTGTTGTTCTCTGAGTTTCTTGGCTCTATGATTTGGTATCTACCATTAATTTGGAAAGTTCTTGGCCATTGTTTTTGCAAATATTTATTCTGCTCTGTTCTCTCTTCTCCTTTTGGTATTCCAGGTGCATATTTGTTACATATTTTAAAAATTGACTCTAGTTCTTGGATGCTCTGTTCTGTTCCCTCCCATTCTCTTTTCCCTTTGTGTTTCAGTTTGGGATGTTTCTACTGGCATATTTCCAAGCTCAATGAATCTTTTCTCAGTCATGTCAAGCCTACAGATAAGCACATTGAAGATATTTTTCATTTCTGCTATAATTTTTTTATTTCTAGCATTTCTTTTTGATTCTTAGAGTTTCTAACTCTTTTTTACATTACCCATCTGTTTTTGCATTACGTTTTCTCGTTTTCTACTTGAGCCCTTCATATACTCATCAGCTATTTTAAATCCCCTGTCTGATAATTTCAACATTTGTGTTGTATCTGAGTTTGATTCTGATGAACGCTTTCTCCCTTCAGATTGTGTGTGTGTGATATGTGTGTGTTCTACCTTTTTGCATGACTTGCAATTTTCTGTTGAAAGCTGGTCATGTATCAGGTAATTAGAACTGAAGTAAATAGGCCTTTAGTGTGCAGATTTATGTTAATCTGATAGGATTTGGGCTGTGTTTGATATCTATCACTCCTAAATGTTTCCTTATGTTTCTTGGTAATTCCTTCCTCTTACCCCTCCTAAGTCCCACCCCAATCTCCAGGAAATCACTGATCCGCTCTCTGGCCTTTTTCTAGAATTTTATATAAATGAAATTATATAGGGCATATTCTTTTTTGTTTTGAGTCAGAGTCACTCTGTCTCCCAGGCTGGAGTGTAGTAGCACTGTCACAGCTCACTGCAGCCTTTATTTTCTGGGCTCAGATGATCCTTCTTTTAGCTTTCTGAGAGACTGGGAGTACAGGCACATGCCACCATGCCTGGCAATTTTTTTTTTTTTTTGGTAGAGATGAGGTCTTGCTATGTTGCCTAGGCTGGTCTAGAACTTCTGGACTTAAGCAATTCTCCTGCCTTGGCCTCTTAAAGTGCTGGCATTAAGTACTTGTTTTACATTTCTTTCTTTCTTTTTTTTTTTTTGAGTAAGAGTCTCACTCTGTCACCCAGGTTGGAGTGCAGTGGCACACTCATGGCCACAGAAGCCTCTACCTGCCCAGCTCAGGTGGTTCTTCTGCCTCAATCTTCCAAGTAGCTGGAATCACAGGCATGTACCACCATGCCCAGCTAATTTTTTGATTGATTGTAGAGACGAGGTCTTGCCAAGTTGCTCAGGCTGGTCTCAAACCCCTGGCAAGTTGCTCAGGCAATCCTCTCACCTCAGCCTCCCAAGGTGCTAGGATTACTGGTGTGAGCCACTGCACCTGGCCTAGACTTGTTTTACTTTTAACCTGCCTATATTATTATATATAAAATGGATTTCTTATAGGAAGCATATGGTTTGTCTCTTTATTTTATTTTTGAGTCAAGTTCTCACTGTCATCCAGGCTGGAGTGCCTGTGGTATGATCATGGCTCACAACAGCCTTGACCACCTGAGCTCAGGCAATCTTTCCTCCTCAGCCTTCCAAGTAGCTGGGACTACAGATATGCACCATCAAAATTTTTTGATTTTTTTGGTAGAGACAAAGTCTTGCTGTGATGCACAGGCTGGTTTTGAACTCCTGGGCTAAAGTGATCCTTCCACCTTAGCCTTCCAAAGTGCTGGTATTATAGGCATGAGCCTCCATGTCTAGCAAATTCATTATTTTTAATAATGATGTAGTATTTTATAGTATGAGTGAACTATGTATACATCATTAAATCAATCCCCTATTGATGGTTATTTACATTTTTTTCAATTAAATGTTATTACTAGTGAATGACTATTTTTATACACCTTTACATCAATGGGCCAGTATTTCTGCTATTTTGCCATTTGAGGTCAGGGCTTTTGCCCATTTCTCACAGAAAAGAATTGGCAGCACTTTAGCCCTTTCCTTGGAGGGGCCTCACCTGTTAGGAGTCATCTGATGCCTGAGTCATAGGTGCCCTTATGACATCATAGGTCTCCCTCCTCCACTCTCCCTGCCTGTGCCATGGCTGGAGAAACAGAGACCTGAGGGGATTTGAACCATCTACACCCAATCCATGTGTGGCCAATGGTGAGCAGGGGAGAACCAGACACAGTGGGCTTGTGAGGGATGTCCCCATGGATGTCTCAGGACGAGGACCTACTGACATTAAAGACATTGAAGACTCTGGAAGCTGGGGATGTGTGGGTATTTGATGGAAAGGGTGGCATGGCAACGCTACTCTTGTCTTTACCCTAATGCTGACTGTAGGAGGCGAAGCAGCCTAAAAAGACTAAGAAATCCACAAAAGATGATAAACCTCAGAAGAAGGGGAAGCCAACCTCAACGCCACCAATCTCAAAGGCCAAAGCAGAGGTAGGAGGAGCCCTGACTTGGATGCTACTGATCTTGGGTCCCAGTGCTTGTGGCTAGAGTCTTTTGCAGGGTCCTGAGGTAAGAACAGAAAAAAACCCCTTCATTTTTGTTTGTCTTCTTTCCCCATTTCTCTTTCAGGCTGAAACTCTGGATCCTGTTGAGACACAAGCAGCAGATAAGGCCGATGTGAAAGAGAAACAAGTACGATCTCCCACACCACGCAGTGCTGGAGCTGGGGATGAGGATGTAAGGACTGTGTTTGTAGAGTGGAATGACCACAATATGGGCAGCTGGGCTTAGGTAGAGATGTGTGTGTGTGTGTGTGTGTGTGTGTGTGTGTGTGTGTGTGTGTGCGTGTACATATATGTTTGCTTGCGAATTAAGATTTAAAGTGTGAAAGTCAAGAAAAGTGAAGATGGGGAAGATACAAGAGGAACAGAACTTTACAGGGTGGGGAAAACTTTTAAGACTATGATGTGACAGAGAGAGAACAGGTGTGAATTTGAGCTGGAGTTGGGGATGAAAGAGCAGGGCCAGCAAAGAATGATACTTCTCCAGCAGTTGGGAGGGGACTGAAAGGAAGGGCCGTGGATTCCAGGTAGGTGATTGGGCCCGGGTGAGGCATGATAACTCATTGACCCTAGATTACAGTGTTCTTGTTCTAGAGTGGCCAACTGGGTCCATGGAAAACAGGATGACGCAGCCAGGGCAGGTGTATTCCTGGACGGGGACACTGACACTTAGAGGCAAGGTGATGTGATATGGCCATCAACCTGTAGGTGGCAGAGGCAGGACACCTACCTGGTCTTCAGTTTCCAGCCAGTGCCCTGCCCAGTGCTTCTGAATTCCAGAAGAAGGGGCAATTGCTGATAAGAAATCAGGACCTTTCCTGGCACACCCTAGGGCTGAAGTGGGTGGGGAGCATTCTCTAAATGTCTCTCTTTTTTTTTCTTGAAAGTCCCCCCCAAACCAAAAAAAGCTCCCTAACAATGATATGACAGTCTTGAAGATTCAGGCCTGGTGGCGGGGCACACTGGTACGTCGGACACTGCTGCATGCAGCCCTCTGCGCCTGGATCATTCAGTGCTGGTGGCGGTTGATCCTGTCCAGGCTCCTGGAGAAACGGCGGCGGGTGGTGCTGGAGAACTTCTCGCGGAAGGAGTGGGCAGCAGTCACACTACAGTCCTGGGCCCGCATGTGGCGCATCCGCCGGCGCTACTGCCAGGTGCTCAACGCTGTCCGCATCATCCAGGCCTACTGGAGGTGTCATTCCTGTGCTACCAGGGGTCTCATCAAGGGCCACTACAGAGTCACGGCCAACCAGCTGCATCTTGAGCTGGAGATCTTGCTGGGCTCAGGGCCCTGCATTGTGACGGAGTGTATTCCCCTCCCCATAAAGCACTGAAGTGGTCTTTTCCAGACGTATTCTGTTTGATGAACTCCAGGAAGTCAGGGCAAATGAGGGCAGATACTCAGCATCTGATATACTAGCTCTGAGAAATTGACAGGGGTTGTTTGAGGCCCCATTTGGAGAAGAACTCTGAGTCCCTCTGAGCAGAGAATGCACTTTTTTCTTTTCTTTTTAGAGACACCGCCTCCTCTGTCACTCAGGCTTGAATGCAGTGGACTGATTATAGCTTTCTACAGCTTTGAACTCCCGGGCTCAAGCAGTCCATCTGCTCAACCTCCTTAGCAGCTAGGACCACAAGTGCACATCACCACACCCAGATAGTTTTTTTTTCTCCTGTAGGGATGAAGTCTCACTTTGTTGGTTAGGCTGGTCTTGAATTCTCCTGCCTCACCCTCCCTCAAAGCACTGGGATTACAGGAATGAGCCGCTGCACGTGGACTAGAGACTGTGATTTGATTAGCAATGTTTGCTGTAGGTAGAAAATTTGGGGGCACACATCTGCCAGGAAGATCATTCATGTTTGGTCTATGTAATTGGTGCACCCTCTCCAAGACTGGGTATAATGGAAGTTTGGGAGGGAAGGTTGTGGCAATGGGAGCACGTTCTCCAGGAATTCTGGGTTTCCAGGATCGTCTGGGTCTAGTTGCTCAGGGCTTGCTCTCCCCCATCCCCATGATTTGAGAGGGGCCCACCTACCCTGAGCTGTCTCTCTTCCTGACTGAGTGTTATATCCTCATATTTGGTTTTTAAGTCAGAATCTGAGACCCAACTGGAAGCTGTTAGAGAACATAACACAAGCTCTCATTCCCACCTCAACCCCCATCTGTCTCTCACCCCCAGTCCCAAAATGGAAGCTAGGACTCATCCTCCTTTAGACCAGCCCGATGTGGGAGTTTCCACAGGCAAGGGTGTGGAAGAGAAGGCATTCTGCTGCCTGCCCAACCCTCTGGTGAGTGTCAGACCTGGGCTATCACAGACCCAGGAGCTGAGGGGGCATTAATTTTGTCTCCTACATCCTCTCCCCTGGCTCAGCCTCTGCAAGGGCTGGTCCAGGCAGAGCTGGCTCCTCTGAAAGTCTCTTCCTGTGAAATCTGCCACCTGGGGTGGGATTATAGTCTAGGTAAAAATAAAGGGCCAATTAAGAGATAAAGGTGAGGCTGAACCACTGCTTGTCTGGACACTGCTGTCTGTCCTGTGGTTCCCTGCAGAGAGGGAGTAGTCTGGGGTCTGGACCATTCTCTACCAGGGCTATAAACTCAGAGCCCTGTGTCCAGCCTTGCCCCATCATCTGTGCCCTGGCAAGCTGGTCCATTGCCTCACAGAGCTTCTGAGATGCTGCCTAGAGAGGGCTCTAGCTCTCTATCTTGCACTCGGGTATGAGCTCTGTATTTCCTGTTCTGTCCTGCCGTGTCCTGCCCTTTATGTCTTACTTAGGGACTAGGTCTCTCATACCTACTCTAAAGGATTTCTGTCTTTCTCCTTGTGTCAGTGTCTCAGAGCAAAGAGCTCTGACAGGTCAGATCCCTGGCTCTGCCTCTCACTGCTGTGTGGCCATGGACAAGTCATTTCCCCTCTCTGAGCTCAGTTTCCTGAGCTATGATCTGGGGCTAATGATCTCCACCTTCCAGGGTGAATGTCAAGTACCATTAAAACTGATCATCTGACTGGGCATGGTGGCTCAAGCCTGTAATCCCAGCACTTTGGGAAGCTGAGGTGAGAGGATTACCTGAGTCCACAGGTTCAAGACCAGCCCGGGCAATTTGGCAAGACCTCATCTCTACAATAAATACAAAAATTAGCTGTGTTTGGTGGCGTGTGCCTGTAGTTCCAGCTACTTGGAAGGCTGAGGCAGAAGGATAGCCTGAGCTCTGAACTTTGAGGCTGTGGTAGCCGTAATTGCACGACTGCATTCCAGCCTGGGTAATAAAGACTTTGATTAAAAAAAAAACAAAAAATGGAGCATCTTCAAAACATCAAGTTGTACACCTAAAATATATGCAACTTTAATTTGTCAATTGTACCTCAAAGCAAAAAAAAAAAAAAAAAAAAAAATCAGCATCAGCAACAAAACCAGGAAAGGGATTACATCCACAAGGCTTAAATGCTGGTGACCATGGAAAAAGCAGAAAATTCTGGCCCAGCAGAGTACGTGGAGGGTGCTTATTGTTGAGGTACTTGCACTCCCAGGCCTTCTCACCAGGCCCTCTCAATAGACAGCTAGGATATATGTATTTGTGCATGTGCACAAACAATACATATTTATATATTTATTTCTATAGTTTGAAATCTATGTTTACAGTGATACCTCTAATCCTGATTCAAAATCAAAGAGTTAATTCTAATTTTCTCCTTTCCATATTTATTCTTTTTTTTTTGAGTCAGAATCTCTGTCACCCAGGTTGGAGTGCAGTGGCACAATCATGGCTCACTGTAGTCTCGACCTCCAGGGCCTCAGGTGATCCTTCTGCCTCAGCCTCCTGAGTAGCTGAAACTACAGGCACATGGCACCACAGCTAGCTCATTAAAAAAATTTTTTTGTAGAGACGAGGTCTTGCTGTGTTGCCCAGGCTGGTCTCAAACTCCTGGGCTCAAGCAATCCTCTTCTTTTAGCCTCTCAGAGTGCTAGAATTGCAGACATGAGCCACCACACCCAGCTCCTTCCATATTTCTAACTCCTGTATTTGAGAGTGAGACTCCTAGCTCCCATTATCCTTAATAAATTTTCTTACTTCATCTTCCCGTATGCAATGATTCCTCTGCAGCCTCTACTGTCCTCTCTCTCACACAGACACTACCCACCCTGCTGAAGCTCTGTCTGCACACGCCATGCTGGGTTTTGTTCTCTTCATGTGGCTCAGGTCTTGGTTCCCCATATAGGTCTGCTGATCTGTTAAATCCCCCCTCACCCACCTTGGGCCACCATGAAATATGGGATCCCCCTTTGCGCAGATATCCTCCTCATTGTGCTCAAGTTCTGACTGCCTTTGCCACCAAGGATACCCTTCTCATCCTGCTAGATATGATGCCCCATTAGAGGTATAGCCTTCCACCTCTGTGTGGACTCCTGCTCCCACTGCCTAGGCTCCATGCTGGGCAACCCTCCTATGCCTGTACCACCCTCAACCCTTTTAGGATCCTCACCTGGCTCTGCCATGGTGGCTCCCTTTTCCCTGGTGCATCTATGTTGCATTGCCCAACCTAAGGAAAAACGAAGGCAAAGACAAAAGTAAACAACATTTTCCCAATTAAAAGGAATTCGTCATCTGCAGAAGGAAATTCTCAGTCTGAGCAAAAATCTGGGTAAAATCTGCTTCAGTGTTTTTACCTCAAGCCTCAAGGAAACATAATCACACAGAAAACTCAGAATTGTCCATGAAAAAATTGGTCAGAATGTTTGAGCACTGGCTCAGGTATTCCTCTCCCACTACAAAATTATAGGACTAGCCAAAAGAAATACATTAATTTCCAAAATTTCTAGTAGTACCTGAAATATAGGAAGGGAGTTTTAGTGGATAGAAATCATGTGGAATCCCTAAAAGACAGAAGGTGTATGAGGAGAACCCCCCAAATATCCCAGAATTATGTTTTGGAGGGCAGATTCCTTATAGTATAGGCGTTCCCCACTAGGTAAGCATTCTAGAAACTCATCTGCATCAGTGAACTAGCTAACATTGTGAGAGGCTGCGTTCAGTTTCAGTGAAATTTTTTTGGAGATTCTTTCCATGTGTTTGCCCATTTCATGGTGGGTGATTTATGAATGCACCTGCCCATACCACGCTGAGTGTTCAGCGGTTTGACCCAAAATGACATGACCCCCAGGATTTCTAGAATGCTTTCCTATTCACCTGATCTGCCCCAAACAACATTTTTTTTTTGCTTCCTGAGATGGAAAAAGTCCTCAAAGGGAAACATTTTGCCAATGTGGAAGAGGCGAAACAAAAGACGGCAGAAGTACTAAAGGCATCAAAATTGACAAGTTCAAAAACTGTTGTCAGCAGTGGAAAAAGCATCTTGACGGGTGTATTGCATCAAGCGGAGAGTACTTTGAAGGTGATTGAAGTTTAAACCTATAAGAATGAACACACCGTTTTTAATAAATACATTCCAGGTTTTTTCGGGGGGAAGGGTCTCCCTCGTATGTGAAAAGACTGAAAGAAAAGTTCTAAAAATACTCAGGTAAGCACAAGAGTAGCCTTGATGTTCCCCTATGCTTGAAGGCAGCTGGTCTAGGGCAGCTGGGGTTGTGAGCTCCTGCAGGCTCTGGTGGGAACATGCTTACACGAGGAGCAGCTGACTTTCCAGATGAACCTCCATGAACTGTCTCTAGGGGACATCTGTGACTGGCCTAGGAAGGCATGGCAGGGTCTGGTGTTATGTGATACCTCTGCAGAGCAAGGACTCTGCCAATAGGACCAACCACGGATGTCCCACCACTGAGAGCCTACTCCTTAGAAATGAACGATCCAGAAGTTCCAGCACTGGTCAAATATGTGCTCCTGAGAAAGGAAGTAAGGAGAAAGGAGGGAAGGTGCATTCAAAGCATGGATGAGAGGCTTGCCCATCATTGATAAGTTTTAAGATTTAGAAAGTATCTCAGTTCCAGTCAACCTACTGCATCAAGACGATTAAAAACAGATGAATTGCTTGAATTCAGGCGTCTGAGACCAGCTTAGGCAACATAGCAAAACCTCATCTCTACAAAAAAATCAAAGACTTAGCTGGGAATGGTGGCTCAGTTCCAGCTACTCAGGACACTGAGGTGTAAAGATTGCCTGAGCTGAGGCGTTGGAGTCTATGGTGCCCTTTAGCCTGGGAGAAACAGTGACACCCAACTCAAAGCAAACAAACAAACAAACCAGCAGTGAAAACAAACAAACAAACAAACAAAAAACCCCAGATGGAATCCAAAACGTGTTGTGGCTGAAGATAAAATACTAAAACATTTAAAAAGAAAATAAAATCAATGGTATACTCACCAATGAGTAAGTCAGATTGACATCAGCGTTCTCAACAGCAACTGGATGTAAAGAGAGAGTGGAGTCGCATTCCAACTTTCTGCAGAAGTATCTTTTTCAGCACAGAATCATAAACTTACCCCACATGTTATCCAACCATTATCCCATTGCAATCCATGAAGTTAGGGACATGGGACCCTTCAATGGGCGGAGTGGAAATCGAAAAACAAAGATGAACACCCAAATAAGAGTCACCAAGTTTTGGAGGAAACCAATAGTGTCCCTAAACTCTGCAAGCAGAAACCTGATCACCAAGGAAAAGACATAAGCAATTAATATCCTCATTGGATGTGAATAAGACATCTTATAAATACAAAAGAACAAATCATTATTAAAAAGCCATTTATGGATCTTAGGAAAAATGATTGTCAAAATTAAAGCCCAATAGATGGGAGAAATAGTAGGATGGATGTATAAGGTGCAGATTAGTGAATGAAATTTTTGACATAAGAATCCTCCTGGGCGGGGTTCAGTGGCTCAGCCTTTAATCCCAGACCTTTGGGAGGCCAAGGTGAGTGAATTGCCTGAGCCCATGGGTTTGAGACTAGCCTGGGCAACTTGGTGAGACCTCGTCTCTACAATAAATAAAAAAAATTTAGCCAGGTGTGGTAGCATGCCCGTAGTTTTGGCTATTTGGAAGGCTGAGGCAGAAAGATCACCAGCGCCCAGCAGGTCAACACTGGGGTGGCTGTGAATGTGCTACTGCACTCCAGCCTGGGCAACAGAATGAGACTCCAACTCAAAATAATAATAATAATCATCATCATCATCATCATCATCATCCTCCTCCTGGATTGTAGCACAAAAGGACAGAGAAATGAAAGGTCAAAGAAAACAAATAAAAGAATGAGGCATTGATGCAAAAGTTCCAGTCATGGCTGAATGTGTCTTCCTGAGAAAGGAAGGACAGAGATGGAGGAAGAAGCATTCAAAGCCACTGATGAGTTTTCCAGAACTTAAAGAGACTCACTTGTCCTCAAAAGGTGAAGGAAAACAGATGGAGCTCCACATAGGTAGCAGAACAATCTCATAACTGATGAAGATGAAATTCTGAGATATTTAAAGAGGAAAATAAACCCACAAATTACCTATAAGGAATACATTTCAGATTCCTATCAGCTTTCTCAGCATCAAAACTGTGTGCAAGGAGAGAGTGGAGCAATATTCCCAGTGCTCTGAAAGAAAATAAATCTGGCTGGGTGTGGTGGCTCATGCCTATAAGCCCAACACTTTGGGAGGCCAAGGGGAGAGGATTGCTTGAGTCCAGGGGTTTTAGACCAGTCTGGGCAACTTGGTGAGACTTCATCTTTACAATAAATAAAAAAATTGGTGTGGTGGCCTGTGCCTGTAGTTCCAGCTACTTGGAAGGCTGAGGCAGAAGGATTGCCTGAGCCCAGCAGGTCAAGGCTGCCATGGCCATGAGCATGCCACTGCACTCCAGCCTGGGTGACAGAGTGAGACTCCAACTCAAATAAATAAATAAATAAATAAACCTGAGCATTTAATCAGATACTGCCCAAAGTGTCATTCAAGGGTAAGGGCAAAGTGAAAGGCATTTTTTATCCATTCAAAATTTAGTCTACCTCAAAAAGTCTCTGAAAATGTTTCTGGGACATTTTTCATGACATTCCATGACAAAGAAAAAGGATTTTTCCATGACCCAAAAGGATTTTTCTACAAAAGTTTAAAATAAGAAATCCGTATACTGTCTGTAACGACACCAACATGGGAGGTTGCTGGAGGCAGTGAATGGAGACAAGGAAACTAGGCTAAAGTTCTTGACTGATTTGGGACAAATAATGTTGATTTGCTCCAGATGCTCCACAAAGCAAAATGAAATGTGTTAAAATTTAAGTGTAGGTACTTGAAGAAAATAAATAAGGTATACAATTTGCATGGAAATTAGAAGTTATGTCTAGCTAAAACAGAAATCTAAAATACCACGAGTCCAACAAATTAGAAGTTTGTTTTTATATCACATACAAGAACTCTGAGTGTACAGTTCAGACCTGGTGTGGTAGCTCCATAATGTCACCATAGAACTACTATTTTCTCACCCTTTCATCTCCACCATGTTAGGGAACTGACCAGTATCCTCATGCTCTCAAGTGGTTACAGAGTGCTGCTGGCCATTACATTTCAGAAGAAGAGGGTTAAGGTAAAATGGCAAAAAAAGCCCATTTGAGTCCAAGCAGTCTCCTTAGGAGCTTCCAAGAAGACCCATCCAGCATCTCCTGCTGACATCTCATTAGCCAGTCAGTATCACATGCCACTCCAGCTGCAAGGGAAGCTGAGAAATCCCATTTATTTGAGCACGTTGCTAATCCCAATAAAATCACTAAAAGTGAGGAAGTGACGTCTAGATATAGGTAAGCAACGGATAGTAGCTGACATAATTTCTAAAACAGTAGAAGGAAAAATACTCAACAATCTCAAAACTCACAGAAAACTCAATTTATCTAACAAAGACAGGAAAAGAAAAATAAATAACAAGTCAAAATGATAGATTTAAGGCACAAAATAAGATGGCAATAAGCCATATACATTAGGAATCAGTAAATGTGAATTCCTAATATCCATCTATTTGAAAATGAGACTCTCGTGTAGGTGAGACAGATCCTGCTTGTGGTAGATGTGGAGATGCACAATCCAGACTCCCCTTCAGCAAAAGACTTGCTGTCTCAGCTCCTGGGAGTGCTAACTGCAGCTGTCAGCTCCTTCAGGGATTGCTTCAGCTGCAGAGAGCCTGTCTTTCACAAGGTCAAGTCTATCCAGATGCCACCCACAATGACATCCAGGTGAATAGATGAACATCTGGCTATTAGACTCAAACTGGGCAATTCTGCTGGGTCATTTCAGCATTAGAGCTTCCTGTGGTACCCGCTAAGGATAATAAGGATATATA
Source organism: Carlito syrichta (assembly GCF_000164805.1). Classification (NCBI taxonomy): domain Eukaryota; kingdom Metazoa; phylum Chordata; class Mammalia; order Primates; family Tarsiidae; genus Carlito; species Carlito syrichta. The sequence continues at coordinate 213,260 of NW_007247225.1, read as the reverse complement.
CGCTATGAACAATGATGCACATTAAATGAAGTAGATCAATTTCTTGAAAACCAAAAACTACTAAAACTTGTTGAAGATGAAATAAATAAACTTGAGTCATCCTATAGTTATGCTATTCTATTTATTTATTTATTTATTGAGTTGGAATCTCACTCCGCCCAGGCTGGAGTGCAGTGACACGCAAGCTCCAGGCCACCCCAGCATCGACCTTCTGACCTCCAGCGATCCTTCTGCCTCAGTCTTCTGAATAGCTGGAACTAGAGATGCGCGCTATCACACCTGGGTATTTTTAAATTTTATTTTATTGTAGAGACAAGGTCTCGCCAAGTTGCCCGGGCTGGCCTATAGCTATTTTAAAAGTTGAATTTGCAATTTAAAACCTTCTATCAAAAATTTAAAATATCCTACCGAATATTTTATAAATAAATAACATCAATTCCACGCAATCTCTCTCACAAAACAGAAGACGAGACACACTTCCCAACTCATTTTATGAGGTCAACATTACCCTGACACCAAGACCGGAAAAAGACAGCAAAAACTACACACCAAGTGCCTCATGAACATAGAGTCAAAAAAATCCCATTTGGCAGCATATAGTATATATAAGAGATATAATATTACAATCATGCATCCCTTAACAATGGGGGATATGCTTGTTAGGCGATTTACACAAACTTAGATGTCACAACTTACTATACACCTAGGCTATATGAGACTCCAACTTAAAAAAAAAAAGTGTCTGTCACTTAAGACTGTTGTGAAAATTAAGTTAATAATCCTGGTCCTGGACTGGCACAGGGTGGGATCCTTAAGGACAGTGGTTGAGGGACTGGTTCTACATTCATACCTCCCCCTCCACTCAGTCAGTCCCCACCCTCACTAACAAGATTAGCCTAAGACCTTTGAGCTATGGCCTGGCCATGATTCCTGGCTTTGGCCTCCTCTCCCACCTGAGGAGAGGAGGCCAAACCCCCCACCTCCTCTCTCTCTAATTCACTTTATAAATAAACTTTATTTTCTAATTTAACTTCTGTGCAATTCTTTTCATCTTTCTCTTGGCACTGAGTCGCACACCGGACACCCACACCCCCAGCGGGCCTAGCAACATGCTGGAGGACCCCTTTGGGAGTGTGACCTAACAACTAATATCTTACTTAATGGTGAGAGACTAAATGCTTTCCACCAAGGTTGGGAACAAGGCAAGGATAATTTCTATTTTTTTCTTTCATATAACTCAGATTTCTCTAAAAGACAAAGGATATTTTCTCTCATCAGTCTTATTTACTGGATGTCCTCACCAGAAAAAAGAAATAAGGATATACAGTTTGGAAATGAGGAAATAAAACTACCCCTATTCACAGACATGATTGTTTATGTAGGAAATCTCAAGGAATCTACAAAACAAAAACCAAAATCTTCTAAAATGGATAAAAGAATTGTGTAAAGTAGTAGAAAACAAGGTTAACATATATTAACAATTGGAAACTTAAATATAAAAAACAAAACTACTTACAATAGTTCCAAAAATGAAATTCTCAGGTATAAATTTAACAAGATATGTATAGGATCTATATTTGGAAAACTATACAACACTGACAAAACAAACCAAAGAAGCCTAAATAAATGGAGGAAAACACTGTGTTCATGAGTTAGAAGACTCAGCATAATAGAGATGTCACTTATCCCCAAATTGATCTATATATTTAATATAACTTCAATCAAAATCCCAGGAAGATTTTTATAGATACAGACAAGCTGAAGTAAGTTCTAAAGTTTAAATGGAAATCAAAAGAATTAAAATAGCCAGAACACTTTTGAAAAATAACAAAAAATTTAGAGAAATTGTACTATTTGATTTTAAGACATACTATTTATTAAAGCTACAGTAATAGACTGTGGTATTGGTGAGGAGATAGGCACAAAGTCAATCAATTTTTGACAGATACAAAGAGATCTCAATGGAAAAAGGATAGCCTTTTCAACAAATGTTGCTCAAACAATTGTAAATTCATATGCTAAAAAGTACCTCAACCTGATGTTCATATTATACAAAAATTAATTCAAATGAACCATAGCTATAAAGGTAAAACATGTAACTATAAACTTTCAGCAGATAATAGAAGAGAAAATCTTTATCACCTGGTGTTAGAAAAAGAATTCTTAGACATGACAAAACTGCAATCCAGGCCGAATGCAATGGCTCACACTTATAATCCCAGCACTTTGGGAGGTCGAGGCAGGAGGATCACTTGAGCCCAGGGGTTTGAGACCAACATGGGTAACATAAAGAGACCCTCTTTCTATTTAAATAATAAAAAAAGAGCAAAACAAAAATGCAATCCGTAAAAAATATAAATTGGACTTCATCTGTGAGATATACCATTGAGGGAATAAAAAAACAAGCCATATTATGGGAGAAAATATAAATGACATATCTGACTGAGAACGTTTTTTTTTGAGTTGGTGTCTCACTCTGTTGCCCAGATTGGAGTGCAGTGGCACACTCACAGCCACCACAGCCCCAATCTGCTGGGCTCAGGTAATCCTTCTGCCTCAGCCTTCCAAGTAGCTAGAACTACAGGCACGTGCCACCACGCCTGGCTAATTTTTCAATTTCTTGTAGAGACCACCAAGTTGCCCAGGCTGTCTCGAACCGGTGGGCTAAGGCAATCCTTTCACCTTGGTCTCCCAAAGTGCTGGGATTATAGGCGTGAACCACCACACCTGGCCTGATTGAGAACTTTTTAAACATAACAGATATGTAAAGAATTCTTGAAACTCTTAGGTATTTGTTATAATTAGTGTATGTGTTAATTTGACTGGTCTAGGGGATGTCCAGATAGCTGGTAAAACACAATTTCTTGTGTTTGTGAGGGTGTTTCTGGCTGAGGTTAGCATTTTAATTGGTAGGTTGAATAAAGGAGATTAGCCTCACCAACATGTATGACTGTCAAAAAGGTGGAGGAAGTATGAATTCAGTCTCTCTTTTCGAGCTGGGATATTTGTCTTCTGGGCAGATGCCTTAGGGCTTTGGGACTTAGACCAGAGGGCACCCTCCCTTTCTCAGCCTTCCAACTCTGACTGAATTACATCACGGGCTTTCCTGGTTCTCCATCTTTCAGTGGGCAGATTGTGGGACTTCTTGTCTTCCAAAATTAGAGAACCAATTCCATGATAAATCTCTCTATCTCTATTTCGTATTGGTTCTGTTTCTCTGAAGAACCCTAATACAGTAATCAAATAAACAACCCAATTAAAAGATGACCAAAGACTTGAGCAGACACTTCACTAAAAGAGACATATGAATGATAAATAAACACATGAAATGAAACTCAACATCAGCCATTAGGGAAATGGGTTGGCAAATGTTTCCAGTAAAAGATCAGACAGTAAATATTTTAGGATTTATGGGGTAAAGGGCAAAATTGATAAGATGTGTAGGTTGTCATATAACAAGAGCAAAAACAAGTTTACACAAATTTGTTATGAAATTAAAAATATAATAAAATAATAAAAATTGAGGGTTTTTTTGTTATACAGGTGTACTAATGTGAATAATGCATTTTTTGGAGGGAAGGTATAATGTATAGTTTACTTAAGGTTGAAATTTAGTGTTCCCTATCATAAAATCAATTGTGCATGTTCATCTGTAATGAAATTTTATATACTTCATCTCTGACGATGTCTTTTTACTCATATAGGTACCATGTAAAATATTTGGTACTGCCAAATATTGATATAAATCCAGAGCATGTGATGTTGACTGAGAATATTCATCACTTGGGAGATATTTATAGAGCGCTATTAGATCCTGTCCTTGAGCATGGCATTACATTGCAGATTACTCCCAATTGATGTTTTCGTAGTTGCTCCTCAATTGCTTAGATGAATATATTTAGAAATGTGGAAATTCCCCTTGTCTGACAAGCACATGCTGCTGGAACTCCAGTTTGAGTTCAGAAAAGATATTCCCTGCAAATTTGTGTGGAAATGGGTATCTTACTTCTTGTTTTGATTTTGACAGCTCAGAAGTACTTGAAGAGGCTTAACATTACTGTGACTTAAAATTACTTGTTGTCACACCATAGTACATAAAAGCATTGTTTTGCTCTTTAATTCCAGGTTTATTTCACTAAGAAACATGAAGACTGCAGAAAAAACTGGTTTCTGGTACCATTCAATGTTTGATAATAGTAAAGGTAGTTTTTCTCATTCAGAAGTATTTCAATCTTGACCCTGAGCTTAAACATTATCTATAAAACCTGATCTGCTAAGCCATGGATTGCTGTGTGGTTGGGCAAGTAAGCATATTCAGCTTCTATGAGGGGGAACCCACCCCACAAAATTGGAATTATCTTTTGGAGGGTGGGTCCTTCATAGTACAGGTAGGTGTTCTTGGAACCCACTGGCATCAGTGTACCAGCTAGTGTTGTGAGAGGCTGAGTTCGGCTTCAGTGAATTTTTTTTTAAGATCCTTTCAGTGCATTTGCCCATTTCATGATGGGTGATATATGAGCGCACCTGCCCACAATATGTTGAGTGTTCAGTAGTTTTTGACCAAAACGGCATGACCCCTGTGTCCCATCTTCCCTATTCACCTGATCTTGCCCAAGCAACATTTTTTTTTTGTTTCCCAGGATGAAAAAGTCCTCAAAGGGAAACGTTTTGCCAGTGTGGAAGAGGCAAAACAAAAAAACAGCAAAAGCCCGAAAAGGCATAAAAATTGACAAGTTCAAAAACTGGTTTGAGCAGTGAAAAAGAGATGTGCATTGCATCAAATGCAGAGAACTTTGAAGGTGTCTGAAGTTTAAACATGTAAGAATAAATACACAATTTTTATAAGTAAATTCTGGGGGTTTTTTGGGTCCTCTCTTGTATTTCTGACAAAAATGTATGGAACTGATGATGGTTAAGTCAGTAATGTCACATGAAGTATACCATTTACACTACTGGTTCAATAACATGACAGAACCCAATATATATATATTTTTAGTTGAAGTCTCACTGTTGCCCAGACTGGAGTGCAGTGACATGCTCATGTCTACCACAGCCTCAACCTGCTGGACTCAGGTGATCCTTCTGGCTCAGCCTTCCAAGTAGCTGGAAACACACACATGTGCCACCATGCCTGGCTAATTTCTCAAATTATTGTAGAGACGAGATCTCACTATATTGTCCAGGCTGGTCTCAAATGCCTGGGCTCAGGCAATCCTCTCGCCTCTGCCTCCCAAAGTGCTGGGATTACAGGCTTGTGCCACCCTGCCTGGCCTTTTTTTTTTTTGAGTTGGAGTCTCA
>NW_007247225.1:197057-207942 GCF_000164805.1 Carlito syrichta | reverse complement strand
AGTCTCACTCTGTTGCCCAGGTTGGAGTGCAGTGGCATACTCACAGCCATCCCGGTGTTGACCTGCTGGGCTCTGGTGATCCTTCCACCTCAGCCTTCCAAATAGCTGGAACTACAGGCACGCGCTACCATGCCTGGCTAATGTTTTTAAAAAAATTTTGTTGTATAGATGAGGTCTCGCCAAGTTGCCCTGGCCTTCCAAAGTGCTGGGATTACAGACTGTCTTATCTCGTGGCATGAACTTTTGGGGTTTTGATAGGAATTTGTTACCTATTCCAATTTCTGTAAGGGTGTTTCCTGAGTTTTCTAAGATTCTTATAGTTTGAGGTTTTAAGTTTAGCTCTTTGATCCATTTAGAGTTGATTTTTCAGTGGCTCAGCCTATAATCCCAGCACATTGGGAGGCCGAGGCGAGTGGATTGCCTGAGCCCATGGGTTCAAGACCAGCCTGGACAACTTGGCAAGACCTTGTCTCTACAATAAATAAAAAAATTAACTGGGTGTCGTAGCGCATGCCTGTAGTTCTGGCTACTTGGAAGACTGAGGTGGAAGGATTACAGGAGCCCAGCAGGTTGACAATGGGGTGGCCGTGAGTGTGCGACTGCACTCCAGCCTGAGTGACAGAGTGAGACTCCAACTCAAAAAAAAAAAAAAAGAAAAAGAAAAAGAGTTGATTTTATTGTGTATGGTGATAGGTAGGGATCCTGTTTCATTCTTTTGCATGGTCAGTCAGTTTTCCCAGCACCATTTACTGAATAGATTTTCCTCTCTTCAGAGGTTGTAGGTGGAGGCTTTGTCGAAGATGAATTGGTTGAGAAACTGAGGTTTTGCTTCTGGAATCTCTATCCTGTTCCATTGGTCTGTATTCCTGTTCTTGTACCATTACCAAGCTGTTTTGATTATTGTAGCCTTATAGTACAGTTTCAAGCCTGGAAGTGTGATACCTCCCACTTTATTTCTTTTGCTGAGGATTGTTTTGGCTACTCGTGTTCACTTATATTTCCATATGAATTTCTGTATTGTCATTTCCAGATCTGAGAAGAATGATGTTGGTAGTTTAATGGGTATTGCATTGAATCTGTAGATTGCCTTTGATAGGATGGACATCTTAACAATGTTGATTCTTCCTAACCATGAGCATGGAATATTTTTACATTTGTTTGTGTCTTCTTTGCTTTCTTTGAGCAGTGTTTTGTAGCATATTTTTACTACTATCAATTTGATCACACCTTGGCAGATTCCATTTCAGTTTGTATTGAATTCATGTTTCTCAACTTCTTTAACAAATAGTCTCATCCACATTTGTTTCTTACACATTATTCATAGAGGATAATTCTTCAATCACTTCAAACTTGGCATTTATCCCTTTAATAAGCAATAACTGAACTGTATTCGTACATCTGTCAACTGGTTAAGAGCCGAGAAAAACTACTTGAAATTATTTGCCTTGTCTTTTGACTATTGATATTGTTACCCGTGTTTTCAATGCTTGGAACATCTAGTCTCATTGAAAGGCTAATAGTGTTAAATTTATTTTCTCTGGACACATTTCTTCAGTTGCTGCAATTAAACATGATTTAATTAAGTTGCTACTGGTAAGCAACTTTTCCTGCTTGACTAACAAATGAGCAACCTGGAAACTTATTTTGCTTGCAGTCTCATTTTCATTTTTTTATTTTTGTAAATAAATTCTGGGCCAGGTGTGGTGGCTCATGCTTATAATACCAGCACTTTGGAAGACCGATGGAGAGGATTGCTTGAACCCAGGAGTTCAAGATCAGTCTTGGCAATGTAGAGAGAGCCTTTCTCAATAAATAAATACACACACACATACATACATAAATACAATAAAAAATTAAAAAGATAAGAAATAAAATTCTGCTGTCTACCACAACCCTGATGTTTAATGGTATATCTGGCATTTTAAAAAGATAAGAAATAAAATTCTGCTGTCGACCCACAATCCTGGGGCAAGGATCCTAGCTGGGGCAGGAAAGGATCTTGGACTCATTCTCAAAATCCACCTGCCAGGAGCTCCTGGCCGGGATAGCGGGCATTCAGTGGACAAAAGAGGGGGGTGGGCAACAAGACTTTTTAGTGAGGCCTGAGGGTTCATGACTTCCACAGGTTGCAACCCAGAAAAGTCATAGTCTCTCTCACTCTGTTTCTCCCTGCTCCCCACCTTTCTGTCTCAGCTTCAAGCCCCCACATTTCCTTCGGTCTTCTCCTTCCCTGGTTTCTTCCTCCTCTGCATTTCCAGTGTCACTCTTCTCCCCCAGTCCTAAAGTGCTCTAGTCTTCTCACCTCAGACTTAAGGCCTTTCAGCACCAGCACATTCCTACTCCCACCTTTACCAGGGCAGAGGGGACAGGGAAAGGAATGACAAGATTTGCCTCTAGGAATGGGAGAAAGGTTGTAGATCCTGAGGGCTTCAGGTCTCCTCAGAGAAGTGGGCAATGGATAGGTTGTTCATTCATCCATTCATTAGATGTACTTTTTTTTTTAACCACTATGTCCTAGTACTGTGTAGCCTCTGCAGTTACAAAAATGAAAAAAAAAAATGCTTAGGTTCTGCCTTCCAGAACCAGTGAGAAAGGAGCCAGATAGCAAGCAGGTGCCTACCATAGCATCTGATGAGGAAGACAGTGGAGATCTGGCACTTGGAATTTCTTGGGACTTCTCAGGGTACAGTATCCAGCCATTCACCCCTGGTGGGGCTGCCAGGAGGACAGCAGTGCCAGGGTCTGCATGACAGAGTTACTTATCTGGTGGTGGAGGTGGAACTGCTGCAGAAGAAATGGCTGAAGCAGGGGCCAATGGGTCATTTTAGCACGGCCCACTCCCAGGAGACCTGCTTTCCCTCCTCTGCAGGCTGTGGGGCTGGGAGCATGTATGGAAGGCTGATCCCATTGGGGCCCTCACTGATTCCTGCTTTCTCCTCTTTTCCTCCCCTCCCTGAAGGTTCTACTGAGAATCTCTTGGGGGGAAACTCTGGCAGAGAAGGTGGAGGACGGTGGGGTGAGGTGGGAGAGGCCCTGAAATGCTGGTACTTCTGCACCTGGCAGTCACCCAGTAAGGTCCTGGGAGGTGCTTCTATCTTGCTCCCAGGGCTGTGTCACTTCCTCCAGATCCAGGAGGCTCACCCCACCATGCTGACCTCAGGCCCCTTGCTCAGCACACCTTCAAAACCTCCCGTTGTCCTGCATGAACAGCATCTGTAATTGATTAGCAATGTCTGCCACAGTTAGGAGCGTTGGGATTCAGGGTTCTCAAACCCACCAACTCTAGGGTCACTGTGTAAATGGTGCTGCATTTGGTTGCACAACATGGTGGACTGTGTCATCCTTTGCTCCTTTTTATTTGCAAAATTTAAAGATTTATTTTAAAAATTGTGGTAAAATATACATAACATAAATGCTACCATTTTAACCATTTTTAAAGTGTACAGTTCAGTGGTATTAAGTACATTCAAATTGTTGTGCAACCATCACCACTATCTATCTCCAGAACTTTTATCAGCTGGCAAAACCGAAACTTTGTACCCATTAAACAATAACTCTCCATTCCTCCCTTCCCCCAGTCCCTGGCAATCACCATTCTACTTTCTGTCATGATGAATTTGATTGCTCTGGGTACCTCACATGAGTAGAATCCTACAATATTTGTCTTTTTTGTGACTGGCTTATTTCACTTAGCCTAATGTCTTTGAAGTTCATCCATATTGTAGCATGCGTCTGACTTTCCTTTTTGAGATTGGATAATATTCCATTGCATGTACATACATTTTATTCATTCATCTATGGGTGGACATTTGGGCTGTTTTCATCTCTTTGCTATTTGAATAATGCTGCTAAGAACATGGATGCACACATATCTCTTCAAGACCCTGCTTTCAATTCATTTGGGTATACACATGCCTGTGCACACGGACACGCGCGCGCACACACACACACACACACTCAGGAGTGAAATTGCTGGATCATATGGTAGTTTTATTTTTAACTTTTTTAAGCAATGGAGTCTTACTATGTTTGTCCAGACTGGAGTGTAGTGACTGTTCACAGGCAAGATCCCATTACTGACCAGCATGGTAGTTTTGATCTGCTCTGTTTCCGACTGGACCAGTTCACTGTTACGTGGGCAACCTGGTGATCCTTCGCTTACTTGCTCACAGGAGGTCACCACATTGATGCCGAACTTAGTGCCAACACCTGATCAGTATAGTGTTCCATAACCCAGAACTCCTGGACCCAAACTATCTTCCCACCTCTGCCTCCCAAATAGCTGGGACTACAACCATGTGCCACCTGCCCAGCTACTTATAATTAGTTGAGGTGTTGTCATACTGTTTTCCATAGAGGCTTTTCCAGTTTACATTACCACCAATATTGTACAAGGGTTCCAATTTTCCACATCCTCACCAATATTTGTTATCTCTGCTTTTTTGATAATAGCCCTCCTAATGGATATAAGGTATCTCATTTGTGTTTGATGTGCATTTCCCTACTGATGAGTGGCATCTTTTCATATTCCTATTGACAATTTTATATCTTCTTTGGCGAAATGTCTATTCAATTTCTTTGCCAATGTTTGAACTTTTTTTTTGCCCTGTTAGAGTATTGTAGTGTTTATATTCTAGATTTTTAATACTTTATCAGATATATGATTTACAAAGAATTTCTCCCATTCTGTGGATTGCCTTTTCACCCTGTTGTTTTTGTCTTTTGGTGCACAGAAGTTTTAAATTTTGATGTAATTGAATTTATCTATTTTTTATTTTGCCTGTGCTTTTGATATCATAGCCAAGAGATCATTGCCAAATTCAATATTATGAAGCTTTCCTTCCCTGTTTTCTTATAACAATTTTATAGTTTTATATCTTACGCTTAGGTCTTTGATCCATTTTAAGTTAATTTTTTATATGGTGTAAGGTAAGGGTCTATCTTCGTTCTTTTGTACGTGGATATCCAGTTTTCTCAGTACCATTTGTTTTTTCCTAATTGAAAGAACTTGGCACTCTTGCTGAAAATCATTTGGCTATGTATGTGAAAGTTTATCTCTGGGTTCTGTATTATATTCTGCTGGTCCAGGGATCTGTCTTTATGCCAGTACCACACTTTTTTTTTTTTTTATTAGTGTAGCTTTGTAATAAATTTTGAAATGAGAAAGTGTGAGATCTCCAACTTTGCTCTTCTTTTTCAATATTATCTTGGCTATTTGGGGTTCCTTTAGATTCTGCATAAAGTTTGAATGAATTTTTCTATTCCTGCAAAAAATGTCACCAGAATTTTGATAGCGATCGCACTGAGTCTGTAGGACCCTTTGGGTAGCATTGACATTTTAAACACTATACAGTCTCTCATAGTTCATGTACATAGGATGTCTTTGCATTTATTTGTGTCTTCTTTAATTTATTTCAACAACATTTGTAGTTTTTAAAGTATAAGTCTTTTACCTCTTTAGGTAAGTTCATTCCTGAATATTTTTTTTTGATGATACTGTAAATGGAATTATTTTCCCTTTTGGATTGTTTATTGCTAGTGTACAAAGTGCAACTGGTTTCTATGTATTGATTTTGTATACTGCTATTTTGTTGAATTCATTTATTCTAAGATTTTTTTTGGAGTGGAATCTGTAGTTTTCTACATATAAAATCATGCTATGTGTAAACAGAGATAATTTAGCATTTCTTTTTAGTTAGGATACCTTTTATTTCTTGTCTAATTGCTCTGACTAGAACTTCCAATATTGTACTGAATAGAAGTGGTGAAAGTAGGCATCCTTACCTTTGCCTGATCTTGGAGGAAAAGCTTTCAGTCTTTTACCATTAATTATATTAGCTGTGAGTTTTCCATATATGGGCTTTTATTATGTTGAGATAATTTTCATCTATTCCTATTTTGTTGGGTTTTTTTTATCATGAAATTTTGTCAAAATTTTTTTGCATATGTGGAGATGATCATGTGGTTTTTTCTCCTCCATTCTGTTAATGTGGTATATTACATTTATCAATTTTCATATATTGAGCCATCTTTGCATTCCATGAATAAATCCTACCTGGTCGTGGTATATATATTCTTAATGTGCTGCTGAACTGTTTGCTAGTACTTAGTTGAGGGTTTTTTTTTCGTTGGGGTCTCACTCTGTCACTCAGACTGGAGTGCAATGGCATGATTATGGCTCACTGCAACCTTAACGTCCTGGGCTCAGGCAATCCTTCCACCTCAGCCTCCTGAGTAGCTGAGACTACAGGTGTATGTCACCATGCCTGGCTCATTTTTCTTTCTTTCTTTTTCTTTCTTTTTTATTTTTTTAGAAATGAGGTCTCGCTATGTTGCTCAAGCTGGTCTTGAACTCCTGGCCTCATGTGACCTTCCTGCCTAGGCCTACTAAAAAGCTTGAATCACAGGTATGAGCCACTACATCTGTCCTAGCTGAAGATTTTTTTTTTTGAGTTGGAGTCTCACTCTCTCGCCCAGACTGGAGTGCAGTGGCACACTCCCGACCACCACAGCCTCGACCTGCTGGGCTCTGGCGACCCTTTCACCTCAGCTTTCCAAGTAACTGGAACTACAGGCGTGCGCTACCATGCCCAGCTAATTTTTGATTTATTATAGAGACAAGGTCTTGCCAAGATGCCTGGGTGGGTCTTGAACCTGCAGGCTCAGGCAATCCACTCGCCTCAGCCTTCCAAAGTGCTGGGATTACATGGTGAGCCACCAAGCCTGGCCTAGTTGAGGATTTTTGTTACAATATTCATCAGGAATATTGTTCTGTAGTTTTCTTTTCCTATAGCATCTTTGTTGTCTTTGATATCAGGCCAATTCTGGCCTTATAAAATGAATTGGAAATGTTCTTTCCTCTTCAATTTTTAAAAAAGAGTTTGATAGAATTAGTGTTAGTTCTTTAAATGTTTGGTGGAACTTACCAGTGAAGCTATCAGGTCCAGGGCTTTTATCTGAGATGCTTTTGATACTGATTAAACCTGTTTGCTACTTAAGGATCTGTTCAGATCTTCTATTTCTTCATAATTTAGTCTTGGCAGGTTTTATATTTCTAGGAATTTTTTCATTCATCTAGGTTACCCAATTTGTCAGCCATGAATCAAGTTCATAGTATTCTGATTAACAACTTGTCTGAATCCATGGGACAGAACAAACTCATATGCAACATGTTACGTGAAGCAGATCAATTGCTTACAGACAGGCAGAAAGGAACAGGAGCCTAGGATTCATCATGGGCTAGCTTCTATGATGGCTCAGGAAAGCTTCTCAGTGTGGAAGGAGTCTTGTCTGCATGTGCCCCACTTTTTTTGCAATTGAGTGAAAATCAGTGTGCCTTGGCTTTTTTTACTTCAGGGAAACAGGAATAACTGGGCCAAACCAATGAAGGGCATCCTATTTGGGGAGAGGCAGATAAGAACAGAGCCTGGATTGTTCCACCTAGTCCCTTCCTATTGCAGGATATTACTTTTCTAGCACAATCTACAGTTATTCTTGAGAACTACAAGTGAGAAATGGGAAGAGCTGTGTTGGTCCAAGGCTTCCTGCAGTCTACTTCTTGACTCAGATAGTCCCCTTAGGAAAGCTAACCTATTCATGTTTTGGAGGTGGAGGGTTGTCTCATCAAACTGATATAACACCTTGGCTGAGACAATCTCAGTGCAACATTGTTGAACTGTAGCCAGAAAGCATTTCACTAGATAAACACAATAACGAGGCCTTTCTGGAGCAGTGACCTAGCCCAGCATCCCAGAAATTCAGATGAGAGGTTGCTAAAGAGGTCAAAGAAGTATCCTTCAGGTAGTTTCACTTCTGCAGCTAGTAGGCTTCCTTCCAGATCTCCTTTACTTGTGTTTCAACAACACCTGAGGTGGTTATCCAGGTATAACGGGAGGTGTTGGCAATTGCATACACTCCTCCCAGTTGGATTAAAATTAAAGTCCAGAACAGTTCTGCTGTTTAAAGGAATTGAGGTATGTCTGCATGGGTGTCAAGGCAGTTATAGTGGAGGAAGCAATATCAGCCATAGTCAGGGACAGGTTTCTTATTTTCTTCATGAGCACCGACTCCCATGTATAGTTTCAAAGATCTCACAAAGGACATAAACCCAGAATCGGTCACACCTTCTAGTAGGTCCCTAGTAAACCTGGTGTATAGCTTTAGCCTGTTGACCTAATTATGCGTTTCATACCCGGTATGATATCTAAGGATACCTCCAGCATGCCCAATGTGCGGGATCCCACCATCTGTAAGCTTTTCAGACATGGCATTGCTTGTCCCATCTTTGGGTCACCCCCAGATCACCCACAGAGGAAGATGTAGCACTTGGATGCATACAGCACTCCTTCCCTTGCTTTATTGTTCAGAGGCCCATTCATGTGTATGGAGGTACTGGTGTTCACCAGCCAAATCTAATCTTTGGCATAGCTGCACACCAGTTTCACACATACTATATTGTTCATGAAACCTCTACACAGAGGGTTAGTCCAGTCTTGTCTTCATCATTGCTACTGGGATACTTCTTGTTCATCAAAGGAGAATGGTGCATCCAAGTGTCAGCTCATCATGGTTTTGTTAGTTGTGATTGTGACATCTTGCCATAGAGTCTGTTAAAACCAGGCACTTTCAGCTCCCTCCCATGTGGTGGGTGCCAGGTACACACTCAGCAAGCCAGGGCTCAGGTTCTGTCGGTATACACTGTGGTGTTAGGACTGCTGGTATAGCTGACCACTGCCAGGATGAGAGGTTTGCAGTGACCTGTAATGGAATGAGGTGCAGGGTGGCAGATCCAACATTTCACCAGCTTTCTCTAGGTGGCCATAGCTTGGGAGCCTAAAGAGGGCATTAAATTTCCAAGTCTTTGTTGGCATGTCTTTGTAGACAAAGCATATTGTCTACAAAGCAGATTGGCAAGTTATTTCCCCTTCACCTCTTGGGATTTCAGGTGTTTCTCACCTATTGTACAGGGATTGGGCTGAGTTGATGTCATGACCTAGTCTGTCTGTTCCAGTCCCAATGCTACCACCTCTGCTGCTACCCACTGCCCTTGTTGCTTGATCCAGACCTTTTGGCCTTGGTCATTGAATACATCCTATACAAACTTGACATGTCTGATAATATTGCCAGCCCATTTGGAAGAATCAGGTGTTCCTGGTGCTAACAGAGGAAATTCATCCTGGTATTCGGTGGTCCTGCCCCTCACCTCTGTGGGATACCATAGAGGGTAGGTACCTGAGAGAAGCATCACCTCCAGATTAGAGTTAGGACACTCTGTCTGGGGTACTATGGTCGCCTGAACCTTATACCATCCCTGGGGCATTCACTCTAAAGGGGAAAAAAAAAAAGAATAAGGGGGATTTTGCAGGCAGAAAAGAATGGTTGGAAACACTGAGACTGGGGTTTCGCAGGCACAGCTGCCTGGTCTACTTCTGCTTTCACCAAGCTCAGTTTCTTAACACACACTGCAGTCCTGTTTCCTTTGTATTGAGGTGCAGTGTTTAGTGCCCATGCTACCTTAGTCAGATAGGGGTGCCACCCACTAGCAGGCTGTCTTGATGTCTCTTCTTTAGTTGCTTTGTGAGTGGGCTATTCCATCATTCAATGGCTCCATTGGTTTGTGGATGACAGGGTGCATGAAAGCCCATTGCATTCCACAAGAGTGTGCCCATTGTCATGTTGCTTAGGCATTGAAGAACATTCTTCAGTCAGAGTGAAGTCCCATGGGGTAGTCACAAATATGACATAAGTTCCTCTCAAAGTCCTCCATGGTAGTCCCAACATACACCTGTGTGACATATATTTGTCCCTCCTAGGCAGCAAGCTGTTGCCATAGTCCCTGTCCTTACACAAGGGATCATTTAATAGTCCAGTCACTAAATCGCCATTCTCCTGATCAGATGGTTCAGCTGTTGACAACAGTCCACCATGAGTCAGTAAAAATGTAGCAAGATAGTGTGGTAGGGGTGCCTGTATGGCCATCACCACTACATATAGTTGGGCCCATTGGGTGGAATGTCCATGTTCAGTCTCAGTCAAAAGATGGTGGCTGCTGTTCAATGAACTCCATCTACTTTTAGTTTTGCAGAGCCATCGGTAAACCATGCCACATCACCAGTAGGTGTATCTCTGAGGCATGGGCTACAGGAAGACACAGGAGGAGTTTAAACATCTCCTATTGGATGCTTGGTCTCTCTGGTATGCTAGCAAGTTGTTCATGGAGCCTATTGCTCCCTTGGGTTTCTGGCTGGGCCTGAATTTGAATGTATCATTTATATTTGTTGACCTAAAGAAAGAAACTGAGGCAAAACTAATATAAGTGGAGAGTTTATTTGGGTCAAGTTCAGACAGCTGCTCAGAAGACTCAGATTCAAGTAACCTTGGATATTAGCTCCATTCAGCCTTTGTTGCAAGCAGGGTTTTAAAGACAAAAAGGGTACAAAGAGTGGTCTGATACAAAGTTGTCAATAATTCTTATTGGTTTAAAGAAATAACATGGATTAGTGATTGACTATACATTGTTGAACTGTAGGGTATGACCTATGGTGTCCAGCATGTGCCATTGTTAGGTTAATTTGCAGCTACTTGTGGCAATAATCTAGAGTCCACACAGCAAGCAACTTCAAGAGATGATGACTTAGCTCAAGGAGGAAAGTGGGACAGGACTGCTGCCTCATTCTTGTGTCTCTCTGGGTCTGATAATTTAAAGGAGGCTTGCACACATCATTATAAAAAGTGTCCTATCTTTCTCACATTTAGTCATTGAGCTCTGTTGAGGCCTGTACAAGTTTACTGGTAGGGTTTGTAAGCACTCAAGTGAGAATCGGCAGGTCAGGTTGCAGTGCACTAGTGCTCCCTAGCAAACAAGGAATTCTTTTTTTTTTTTTCC
>NW_007247225.1:196227-197037 GCF_000164805.1 Carlito syrichta | reverse complement strand
GGCTCCGGCGATCCTTCCGCCTCAGCGTTCCAAGTAGCTGGAACTACAGGCGCGTGCTACACGCCTGGCTGATTTTTGATTTATTGTAGAGATGAGGTCTCACCAAGTTGCCCAGACGGGTCTCGAACCCGTGGGCACAGGCAATCCACTCACCTCAGCCTCCCAAAGGCGCGGGATTACAGGCTGAGCCACAAGCCCGGAAGCAAGCAAGGAATTCTTATTCAAAAGAAGAATTGTCTGACAGCCGCCTCAGGCAACTTACTTGTCCAAAATCTGAGAGGCTGATATATTCCGGTGGCAGTTGTTTGTTGTCAAAGACTCCAATCAGCATGCATGCACATTGAGGGCATCTGTAATTTCTGTAGGCTAGCGGGCTCTAATGGTTTCGTAGGTAGGGCCTGGGACATAGCTTGTTAAATAGCTCCCAAGTCCTACTGGCTCCATTTGAAGTTGGTAGCTTTGCCGGTCGCCTTGTTTAAGGGGGCCAAAAGAGCATGCAGGTAAGTTATATGCTGTCTCTAGTACCCAAAGAAGCCTATCAGCTGTTTGGCCTCCTTTTTATTAGTTTGTACTACCAGGGCTAACAATTTTTGCTGAACTCTATCTGGATATTTCTTTGACTTCCTGCCCAAGTGACTTTGGCTTTCAGCCTGCAATAGTTCATTGTTCGCATCCATGCTCTGGAGGCATTTTTGACCAGTCAAACTTGTCACATTGTGATAAAGTGGGTTGTAACTTTTATCTGTAGCAAATCCTGAATTAGCAAAGTCTGTGTTTTTTTTCCCATTTAGTATGCAATGGGGCTTTTGT
>NW_007247225.1:177087-196207 GCF_000164805.1 Carlito syrichta | reverse complement strand
CCCAGGCGGGTCTCGAACCCGTGGGCACAGGCAATCCACTCACCTCAGCCTCCCAAGGTGCGGGATTATAGGCTGAGCCACCGAGCCTGGCAAACTTTTCTGATTTAAAGTCAATAATGTCTGATATTAATATAGTCACTCCTGCCCTCTTTTCGTTTCAATTTGCATGAAATATCTTTTTCCATTTTGCCACTGTCAAAGGCGCAGGATTACAGGCTGAGCCACGGAGCCCGGAAGCAAGCAAGGAATTCTTATTCAAAAGAAGAATTGTCTGACAGCCGCCTCAGGCAACTTACTTGTCCAAAATCTGAGAGGCTGATATATTGGTGGCAGTTGTTTGTTGTCAAAGACTCCAATCAGCATGCATGCACATTGAGGGCATCTGTAATTTCTGTAGGCTAGCGGGCTCTAATGGTTTCGTAGGTAGGGCCTGGGACATAGCTTGTTAAATAGCTTCCAAGTCCTACTGGCTCCATTTGAAGTTGGTAGCTTTGCCGGTCGCCTTGTTTAAGGGGGCCAAAAGAGCATGCAGGTAAGTTATATGCTGTCTCTAGTACCCAAAGAAGCCTATCAGCTGTTTGGCCTCCTTTTTATTAGTTTGTACTACCAGGGCTAACAATTTTTGCTGAACTCTATCTGGATATTTCTTTGACTTCCTGCCCAAGTGACTCTGGCTTTCAGCCTGCAATAGTTCATTGTTCGCATCCATGCTCTGGAGGCATTTTTGACCAGTCAAACTTGTCACATTGTGATAAAGTGGGTTGTAACTTTTATCTGTAGCAAATCCTGAATTAGCAAAGTAATGTGTTTTTTTTCCCATTTAGTATGCAATGGGGCTTTTGTTGAATAAGCCACTGGAGCTTAG
This sequence comes from Carlito syrichta, assembly GCF_000164805.1. Lineage (NCBI taxonomy): Eukaryota > Metazoa > Chordata > Mammalia > Primates > Tarsiidae > Carlito > Carlito syrichta. The sequence goes on along the minus strand of NW_007247225.1, from coordinate 195,342 downwards.
GCAGCTTAGGTGAGGTAGGAGTGGATATATCCCACTGTTATGGCTCAATTTCTTAACTGTAAATGGGCATACACCTCCAGGTGGTGGTGACTTTCTGTGCCATAAGCAACCAACATGTCAGTGCCTATAATTCACTCAGTGGTGGAAATTATCGTCACCTCACCTAAAAGGTTCCACTCACCAGCAGAGAAACACTACAAGCAGGATGTCATCAGTTTAACTTTTCCCCAAGGGAACCTGGAAATATTGCCATGTGACTTCCAGTATCCAAGAACCCCAGGACAGTCTAAATTCCCCTCTTTCTCCCTTGTATCTTGAGAGGAGTATAGGGCCATTGGCCTCTGGTGGGGACTCAGAGTCTTTGGCTCTGTATCTAATTGTGCCTTTCAGCTCAAGACATTTGGATCTGCAATGTCTCTTTATCAAATAAACACACTGACTAGGTGGCTAAAACTTCCCTAGCATTTCTCCATATCTGTCTTTTAGACCTCTGTCACTTTCTGTGGTTAACTGCATCTCCTGTGTTGGTTCCCTCTTAGATGCCTCAGTGACAGTCTGAGTACCCACTTTCTGAGCTCTTTGGCTCTGGGAATAAGCAATCATGTAAATGCCCAACAACCAGCAGACTGTGTGCTATGCATTCCACGTTCCTTGCTTTCTGCTTCAATCCATGCAACCAGTTCATTCACATTTGTGGGAGATGGAGGTGGCTTATGTCCTGTGATAACTTCTTCCCCATAAAACATCCAGCTGCATATTCAGCCCCTGCACCCCAGGCTGATATCTCTTCCCTGGCTCAGGTACTTGGGGGCATTGTCCCTCCTACCAATAAACCATGGTTTCTGTCAGACTAGACCTTACTCGGTGAGCCAGTTTTGTGAAGCTGGCTCACTGTGCACTGGTTACCAACTTACTTAAGTCTTGTGAGACAACACATTTGTATGCATCGATCCACATGAAGCAGTTGTACTGCTTGCAGATAGGCAGCAAGGGGCAACAGAAGCCTGGGGTTCATCTTGAGCCAGTCCCCCGAGGATTAGGAAGGCTGCCTAGTATGGATGGAGTCTCCTCTGTGTGTGTCCCAAGAGCACTGGGGCTGAGGAACCCTAAAAAGCAGCCCACCCTAGGTTTCACAACCTTGGGCCAATAGGAATTGTTGGGCCGAAGCATTAAAGGTCATCCAGTTTCCAGTGGGAACTGAAAGAGTGTTCAGGCTGTTTCTGACCAGTCCCTCCTTATTTCAGGATGTTACATTCCCAGCACATTCTAGTTATTCTAGACTACAAGTGAGAAAGGGGAGAACTGGGTGAGTCCAAGGCCACCTGGAGGATTATCCTTCATATAACTGTGTATAGTCTCTTTAATATTCCATTTTAAATATTTCTGTAGAACCAGTAGTGATATCTCCACTTTTATTTCTTTTAAAAAGAATATATTATTATTATTATTTATTATTTTTGAGTTGGAGTCTCACTCTGTCACCCAGACTGGAGTGCAGTGTCATGCTCCCTGCCACCACAGCCTTGATCTACTGGGCTCCAGTGATCTTTCCACCTCAGACTTCCAAGTAGCTGGAACTTCAGGCGTGCGCTACCATGCCCAGCTAATTTTTTATTTATTGTAGAGATGAGGTCTCGCCAAGTTGCCCAGGTGGGTCTCGAACGTGTGGGCTCAGGCAACTCCCTCGCCTTGGCCTCCCAAAGAGCTGGGATTACAGGTTGAGCCACCAAGTCTGGCCTAATTATTATTTTTATTTTAAAGATGTGGGGTACTATTCAGGGTTAGGTACATAAGTGGTCATCATGCAAGTGAAGTTTGGGTACCCTTATTATTATTATGTGCTCCCCCGCCTCCTCTCACAGTGTCCCACGACTGCCAATCCCTTTCTTATAGTATTATGATAAATTTGCAGGGTCTGCTTATGAGTGAGTACATGGGGTACTCAGATCTTTGTTTCGGTGATACATCACTAAGCATTATAGACTCCAAATCCATCCAAGTTGCTGCAAAATCCATAATTTTGTTTTTTTTAATGGCTGCATAATATTCCATCATGTACATGTACCACATTTTTTTTATCCAGTCCACTTTCGAGTGGTGTGAATTCCTCCGGGTATATTCCCAGAAGGAGGATTGCTGGGTCATATGGAAGGTTGATTTTTAGAACTTTTGGAAATCACCACACTTTTCCACAGAGGTTGTACTAATTTACACTCCCACCAACAGTGTAGAAGTGTTCCCTTTTCCCCACATTTGCTCCAGCATCTGTTGTTTTTTGAGTTATTGATGACAGTCATCATTATTGGAGTTAGGTGGTATCTCAGTGTGGTTTTAATTTGCATTTCTTTGATGACTAGTGAGGCTGAGCATTTTCTCATGTATCTGTTGGCTACTCATATGTCTTCTTCTAAGGAGTGTCTATTCATATCTTTTACCCATTTTTAAATAGGGTTGGTTGTTTTTTTCCTTTTGGTACATTTGAGTTCCTTATAGATCCTGGATGCTAAGCCTTTGTCAGATATACAGTTGGCAAATTTTTTTTTCCCATTCTGTGGGCAATTTCCCCACTCTCTTGATGGTTTCTTTTGCTTTGCAGAAGGTTTTCAATTTGATGAGGTCCCACTTGTCTATCTTATCTTTTATGGCACTTGCTTTTGGAGAGTTGATCAGAAAGTAGTTGCTCATTCCAATTTCCATAAGGGTGTTTCCTACATTTTCTTCTAGAAATTCTTATACTTTGAGGTTTTACATTTAGGTCTTTGATCCATTTAGAGTTGATTTTTGTTTATGGTGATAGGAAGTGTTCCTGTTTCAGTCTTCTGCATGTGGTCAGTCAATTTTCCCAGCACCATTTACAGAATAGGTTCTCCTCTCCCCATGTGTTGTTGGGTAGAGGCTTTGTCAAAGATGAGTTGATTGAAGAATTGAAGTTTTGCTTCCATAGTCTCTATCTTGTTCCATTGGTCTATATGCCTGTTCTTGTACCAATACCAGACTGTTTTGATTATTGTAGCTTTATAGTAGAGTTTGAAGTCTGGAAGTGTGATATCTCCTGTTTTATATCTTTTGCTGATTTTCTGTATTTTTCAATTTTGTTTGCTTCTGCTCTCATCTTATTTTTTCTTTCCTTCTGTTGGTTTAGTTTGCTATTCTCTTTCATTGTAAAGTTAGATTGTTAATTTGAGATTTTTCTTGTTTATTAACTGTTTAGATATAAATTTCCCTCTTAGTGCTTTTGTTTTATTCTGTCAGTTTTGGTATATTACATTTTCATTTTCATTTGTCTCTAAGTATTTTTAATTTATCTTGTGATTCCTTCTTTAATCCATTGGTTGTTCAAGACTTGCTTTCTACAAATTTGAGAATTTTCCAGTTTTCCTTATGTTACTGATTTCTAACTTCATTCTGTTGTAGTCTGAGAAGGTACTCTGTATAATAGCTTTTAAAAATATATTGAGACTAAATTTGTGGCCTAACATATGACATAACCTGGAGAATGTTCCATGCACATTTGAGAAGAATGTGTATTCTGGTGTTTTGGATAGAATGTTTTGTATATGTTTGTTAGATCTAGTTGGTTTGTGTTGTTCATGTCCTCTATTTCCTTACTTATTTTCTGTCTAGTTTTTCTATCTATTATGAGAGTGAGGTATTGACATCTCCAGCTATTACTGTAGAACTGTCTGTTTATTCCTTCAATTCTGTACATTATTGTTTCATGCATTTTATTGATCTATTATTGGGTAAGTAAATGTTTATAATGGTTATATCTGCTGCTGTATTGAATCTTTTATTAATACATATTAATAGTGTTCTTTTGTCTCTTGTAAACTTTTCTGATTTATTTATTTTATTTATTTATTTTTTGAGTTGGAGTCTCACTCTGTCACCCAGACTGGAATGCAGTGGCCGCTCCTGGCCACTGCAGCCTTGACCTGCTGGGCTCTGGTGATCCTTCCGCCTCAGCCTTCCAAGTAGCTGGAACTACAGGCGCGCGCTACCACGCCCAGCTGATTTTTGATTTATTGTCGAGATGAGGTCTTGCCAAGTTGCCCAGGCGGGTCTTGAACCTTCAGGCTCAGGCAATCCACTCACCTCAGCCTCCCAAGGTGCGGGATTATAGGCTGAGCCACCAAGCCTGGCAAACTTTTCTGATTTAAAGTCAATAATGTCTGATATTAATATAGTCACTCCTGCCCTCTTTTCGTTTCAATTTGCATGAAATATCTTTTTCCATTCTGCCACTGTCAATAGATTTGTGTCTTTTGATCTAAAGTGAATCTCTTGCAGACAGCATGTAATTAGGTAATTTAAAAAAACCACTTTGCCAATTTCTGCCTTTTTATTGAAGCATTCTATCCATCTACAGTCTGTCATTTTGCTATTTGTTTTTTATATGCCTCTGTTCTTCATTTTCTACATTACTATCTTCTTTGGTTTTTGGTGATTTTTTTTCTTGTAGTGGAACATTTAAATTATCTTCCTATTTTCTCTTGTGTTTATTCTATAGAAATTTTGTTTATGGTTACCATGAGAATTATTATACATTTCACATCCTAAAGCTATAGAACTAATTTGAATTTAATCAAACTTAACTTCAAGAATATACAAAAATTGTTCCTATACAGCCTGGTTACAACTTCTTTTTGGTTAATATTACAAAAATTACACCTTTATGCATTCTGTGTCCTAAGCCATAGACTAACAATTTTTTTTTTTTGAGTTGGAGTCTCACTCTGTCACCCAGGCTGGAGTGCAGTGGCATGCTCATGGCCACTGCAGCCTTCACTTGCTGGGTTCAGACAATCCTTTCACCTCAGCCTTCCAAATAGCTGGAACTACAGGCATGCGCCACCACCAGCTAATTTTTGATTTATTGTAGAGTTGAGGTCTCTTCAAGTTGCCCTTGCTGATCTCAAACCCCTGGGATCAGGCAGTTCTCGCCTCCACCTCCCAGTGCTGGGATTATAGGCATGAGTCACAGAGCCCAGTTTAATAATTGTTTTTAATACATTCTTCTTTTAAGTAATATAGAAAACAAAAAGTGAAATTACAAATCAAAGTTACAAGAATGTTAGTTTTTATAATTGTCATGATATAAATTGTCATTGTATTTTCTGTTACCAGAGTTCTTTATTTCCTTATAAAGTTTTGAATGTCCTTTCATTCCAAACTGAAGGAATCTGCTCTTATAGGGAAGGTCTAGTGTTAACAAACTCCTTCATCTTTGACTAAAATTGTCTTAATTTTACCCCTCATTTTTGAAGCAAAGTTTTGCTAAATGTAGGACTCTGAGTTGATCATATTTTTTTTCTTTAGCACTTTGAATATAGGCAATTCATTGCTTTCTGGCCTTCAAGACTTCTGATGAGAAATCAGAATGGATAATCTTAACGGAGAGGAGTTGCTTAAAAGTGATGAGTTGCTTCTCTCTTACTGCTTTCAAGACTCTTTGTTTTTGTCTTTTGACAGTGTGATTATAATGTGCCTCAGTGTGGATTTCTCTGAGATAATCCTGCTTGGAATTTGTTTAGTTTCTTAGATGTTTAGATTCATATCTTGCATCAAATTTGGGACATTTTCAGTTGTTATTTCTTAAAATAATTTCCCTGTCCCTTTCTTTCTTGTTTCTGGGATGCCTACAGTGCATATGTTGTCCTTTCAGTGGTGTCCCACAGGACCCTTAAGCTCTGTTCACCTTATTTCTTTTCTTTCTGTTCCTAAGACTTGATGATTTAAATTTTCCTGTCTTTAGTTTTGCTGATTCTTTCTTCTGCCTGCTGAAGCCTACTTTTGAATCCCTTTAGAGAGATTTTCACTTCAGTCATTGTATTTTTCAGCTCCAAAATTTCTTTTTGGTCTCTTTTTTATGTTTTCTATCTCATTGATGTTTCTATTTTGTTCATACATCATTTTCTTGAGTTTGTTCATGTTGTCTTTTAGCTCTTTGAGTATATTTAAGACAGTTTAAAAATCTTTGTCTAGTAAGTCTTCTATCTTGCCTTTCTCAGGGACAGTTTCTGTTGATTTACTTAAGAATAGGCCATATTTTCTCATTTTTTGGGTATACTCTGTGATTTTTCTTTGTTGAAAATTAAACATTTGAATCCAATAACATAGTAACTCTTGAGATTAGATTCTCGCTGTTCCTCAAAATGCTAGATTTTTGTTTGATCTTTGACGGTTTGTTTGTTGAAGGATATCTTTGTGATAGAGACCAGTCTTAGATATAAACATAAGATCTTCTCAAGTCTTTTCTGGTACTGTGTCTTTTCCTCAGCATGTGTAATGACTTTCAAAATTCCCCTTTATATGTGGTTGCTTTATAATGTTTTACTCTGTAAATGTCTGGCTCCTGAAAAGGGAAAAAGAGAAAAGCAAAGGGGAGAAAAAGCTCTGGTTCTTTAAATTTCTTGGATGTCACCTAAGTCAGAGGGGGTAGGAGGTGCAACATTGGTGGTAGGAATGGCAACAATGGCTGCCTGCCTCTGTCTGAATTTCCATGATTAGAAGCAGCAATCATCAACTAGAGCACAGACCCCTGATATTTGGAGGATGGGGTTTGAATTGCCCAACTTGGTTCCTGCAAGCTGAGTGTAAACTTTTCTGGAATGCATGCACTGCTGCTTACATTAGGGCTGGGAAGGTGAGGGATGAGTAGCTGCTACTATGGTAAGACCTGAAATTGACCAAAATAACCACAATTTGTCATCTAATCTTCTGGACATTGCAAGCCTTCAGATAGACTCCAGAGTTTCATAGCAGTTACGTCAGACAGATTCTGACAGTGCAATTATTGTCTAGATGAAGAAGTGAGCTCTAGTTGCTTCCTACTCTACCATCTTTCTTCTAGGTCCTTTCTCAGATACAGGTTTTCATGTTTACATAAATTTTCATTTTATGTGATAAATACCCAAGAATTTGCATGGTAACTGCATGTTTAGTTCTTCAGGAAACAGTAAAATCACTTTTTAAAGTGGTTGTATCATTTTATACTTCCTCCAGCAATGTGTGAGAAATTCAGGTTTCTCCATATCTTTACCAGAATATGATTTTTTCATCATTTTTCTATTTTAACCATTCTGATAGTTGTGTAGTAGTATCTCATTATGGTTTTGATTTGCATTTTCTTTAAAAAAATTTTGTGTTTTTAGAGACAGGGTCTCACTCTATCACCAGTTAGAGTGCAGTCATAGCTCACTACAACCTCAAATTCCTGAGCACTAGTGATCATCCTGCCTCAGCCACTTGAGTAGCTGTAACTACAGATGCATACTATCACTCTTGACTAATTTATTTTTATTGTTTTGTAGACTTAGGGTCTCACTCTTTTTCCCTGGCTGGTTTTAAACTCCTGGCCTCAAGTGATCCTCACACCTTGGTCTCCCAAAACACTGAGATTACAGGTTTGAGACAATTTGCCTTGCCTTGCATTTCCTTAATGGCTAATGAAATTGAACAGATTTTCAAATGCTTGTATGCCATCTCCATATATACTTTAGTGAAATATCTGTTCATATGTTTTTCCCATTTTCTAATTGGATTGTTTCTTTCTCTTTTTCTTTTTTTTTGAGTTGGAGTCTCACTCTGTCACCCAGACTGGAGTGCAGTGGCCGCTCTCAGCCACCGCAGCCTCGACCTGCTGGGCTCCAGCGATCCTTCCACCTCAGCCTTCCAAGTAGTTGGAACTACAGGCGCGCACTACCACACCCAGCTAATTTTTTAATTTATTGTAGAGATGAGGTCTCGCCAAGTTGCCCAGGCGGGTCTCGAACCCGCGGGCTCAGGCAATCCACTCACCTCAGCCTCCCAAAGGCGTGGGATTACAGGCTGAGCCACCGAGCCCGGCTTGTTTCTTTTTTAACTGTTGAGTTTTTAGAGTTAAAAAAAAACTCTGTATACTACTACACACCTATTAGATTAGAATAGCCAAAATCTAGAACACTGAAAATATCACATGCTGGCTAGTATGTGGAACAATAGGTAAGAAAGAAAGAAATTAAAAAGTATTTCCAGCAATGGTATTTAAAATAAATATGTTTGCACATGAAAGTTAAACTTTTGATATCTAAGAGTAATTTACTCATCTTTCTAGAATTATTCCTTCTGAAACTCTGCAAGCTAAATATTTACTCTAATAAATATCCATTTTCATAAGCAATTCGTATTTTTGTTTAAATGAATAAATATTTGGTGATTCTTTGGATAGAAATATCAACATACACAAGAATGTATAGAATTCACTAGACTACAATTTGGGTAACATATATGGGATATGGTAAAAAAAATGTAGATTAAATCCTTGTGGATATTTATCACTATATATAATGGTAAAAAATAGATATATGTAGATTAAAGCCTTGTTGATATTTATCACTACAAATAATTTATTAACTGTATTAAATGTGTACTAAACACATTCAGAATCATTAAGCAATAAAGTTTAGACTCTCAGTTCTTGTTTTAAAGAACGGTTTAGGATTTTGATCCTGAAGAAATCTGCCAAAGATGCCAAAGAGTTTAAAACAGTTTATCAAAACAGGTCACTATAAAATAATAGTCATTTATTTAACCAGAGTGATAATCAAAAGACTTCAAAAGCAATATAGAAATAACATGGATGTGAAAACTTTAATCCATTTAAAGCTCAGTTTTCCTAAGTAATCAAAACCCTAGTAAAGACAATACAGGAATTATCTTGATAAATAAAATCTTGGGTTTTTTCTTTTTTTTTTTTTTTTAGGTCAGTTAGCAAAAGGTTAAAGAAAAACCTCCTGTAGTGTAGTTGCCTTTTCTTACAGGATGCCCATTAAGGTAACCTGAAGTCAAACCTGATCAAAAGGCCACTGAATACAAGCAGACACAGGAAGAATGTTTTCAGGGTCGTGAATGTACATTATATTATAGAGAAAGGTAAACAAGAAAGCTAATACCTCAACTAGAAGGATTACATGGCTATTAGTAACAGCAAGGAAAGTTTCCTGGAAAAATTCAGACTCATCAAGAAAAGACAAGAGTACAAAATAAAGTTACACTGGAGGAAAATATTGCTTATTCAAACCTTCAAGGTAAATATTTCAGCATCGGGCCATAACTGCGGAGTTTAAATCAGAAGAAAAAAGTTACAGAAGCTTTCAAAAAAGTTGAAGAATGGTGTCACCCTTCCAGCAAAAAATATTTACCTTTTTAAGGAGAGAAAGAATGAAAAGCAATGATGTATGACCCACAAATTGTGTGTGTGGAGGAGAGCAAAAGTTGGACTCCTGAAATATAAAATTGCGAAGCTTCAAAAAGAACAACTTTACTTCATCTTGAGAAATAAAATTACCATTCTGAATGGAAAAAACAGCATTTCCAACCTGAAACTAGGGCAATTAAATTTTCTCAGGAAGAAATAGAAACTGTCTATACTTTTGAAGATGGCTGTTAAAAAACCAGATTTCAAATTTAAAAAAACAGATTTCAGGATTATGAATGAAAATATCTTGGAATTTTACTAAGAACAAATCAATACTCTTAGAAATCTTTTGTTGTAATATAGGGAGCCATATTTTTTAGTTTTGTATTAGTGTATTTTTAATGTCACAGCTTAATCTTTAGAAAGACTTGTAAATAATCCCCTTCTAATTATAGCCGACTTAATTACACACAATATTTCTTTTATAAATTATCTTTCATGAACCTTAAAATGACTTACACAGACTATTAATGACATGCTTGGACTTTCTGTTTTGTCCTATATTTCCTCTTTCTTAAGTAATCAGTCATTTTACTTTAGGACAATAATATATCCTATACAATGCTTATATGAAAGTATTCCCTTTTCTTTTTAACCTTCCTTACCAAAAACACATCTTCATATCCATAACTTTCTTCATATCTATCTCTCCTACTTACTGGTTCCTTTCTATCTTGTTTTACATTTTGAAACCACCTTTAAATAACTGCTGAATTAGACAAAATTATAATTTTGTAATGAAGAACACATTTTTATGCTTCTCATATATTTTTTCTCATAAAAACATATTTTACTCTTTGGGTACATTTTATATGCCAATTATATATAATTGGAATTTTTGACTCTCAGTAACTTTAAATTTTAGTGAAAACCAGAGAGCAAGCAATCTTGAATTGTTTGCAATATATCAATATTTTATAGATAAGAACTCTTTTATAATTTATGGAAACATGTTACCCTGTAAGTTAATTTTCTTTGACACAAGGTCTTGCTCTGTCACTCAGGCTGGAGTGCAGTGGTATAACATTATGACTTACTGTAACTTTGAACTCCTGAGCTCCAGTGATCTTCCTGACTCAACTCTTCTGTGTGTGTGAGTGTGTGATAGAGACAAGGTTTTGCTATGTTGACAAGGCTTGGATTAAACTCCTGGCCTCAAGAAATTCTCTCACCTTGGCCTCTCAAAATGCTGGGATTACAGGTGTGAGCTACCATGTTTGGGCTCCATAACAGTAATGTATATTAACAGGCCCAATTATACTTAGGGTTTCTATAAAACTTAAAAAGTCAAGAATAAATTTATATTTGTGTTCAGCAGTTCATTCTAACTTTAAAAAAAAACCTTTTTGGAAATATCCCAGACATTTAATGAATATCTATTATTTAATTTAACATAGCATTAAGATTTCAAACTACATAGAAAGTTCATTTATAAGCATTTACCTAATTTACATTTGCCTAATTTATTTTTGTTTACTTAGATTACTTATGAGAAATGGAATACTAGAAAAAACTAGTCATCATTTCAAGTTATTTTCTTGTTAATCATTTTTATAGCCCATGAATATTGTGTTTATCTAACTAGAAGGTTAAAGTTAAATATGTGGGTATTTTGCTGATAATAGACACAGCTGTTTCATTAAACTAGTCATATTATATGAATCTTACTTATAAAAAAATTATACAATGATCATTCTGTTTAGGTTGAGTTTATGGCTTTATAACCTTTGTGTCAAATTCTGCCACCTTAAAACATCTAGCTGTGGCCAGACAGACAACTATAAACTGACTGTTTGACCACTAAACCCAGACAAAAATGTCTGCTGACAATTTGGAATGCATTTATTTTTATTTTACCAATAATTTAAAAATTAGTATTTTATTAAATACTTAAGTCACGTGAACTAAAAGCCATTTGGGTTAATTTGTATTTTTTTATTTTAAGTTTTTGACCCCAAATCTCACTCTGTCACACAGACTGGAGTGAAGTGGCATGATCATGGCTTGTCGATCCTGGCCTCCAATGATTCTCCTGCCTCAACCTCTACAGGTGTGTGCCACCATGCCCAGCTACTTTTTTCTACTTTTTAATAGAGACAAGGTCTCACTTTGTTGTCCAGTCTTGTCTCGAAATAGGCCTCAAGAGATCCTCCCACCTCAGCCTCCCAAAGTGCTGGGATTACGGGCATGAGCCTCTACGCTTGGACTGTATACATTTTATTTTATTTTATTTTATTTTTTGAGTTGGAGTCTCACTCTGTCGCCCAGACTGGAGTGCAGTGGCCGCTCCCGGCCACCACAACCTCGACCTGCTGGGCTCCGGCGATACTTCCGCCTCAGCCTTCCAAGTAGCCGGAATTACAGGCATGCGCTACCACGCCCAGCTGATTTTTTGATTTATTGTAGAGATGAGGTCTCGCTGCCCAGGCGGGTCTCGAACCCGCGGTCTCAGGCAATCCACTCACCTCAGCCTCCCAAAGGCACGGGATTACAGGCTGAGCCACCGAGCCCGGCTACATTTTATTTTTTATATGCCCCCATGTATCTAAGTCAATCTAGAGAAAAAATTAAGGGATTTCTGGCTAAGCCAGATCTTACTACATAGACACAATTTATAACATAATACATGTACAGATATGTAAGCATATGCAAACACATACATGCATACACAAATACAGAGCTTATAGTTTTCATTTGAGAATTTTAGCTATGAGAAAGTAATACAAATTCACAGGTTTATATGAGATAGTAATACAAGCTCACAAGTGCAGTTGGGTCCAAATTCTATTTCTGACAAAACATAATAGAAAACTGTCACATGGCTAATCTTTATTTGCTCTTATAGAGAATCTAATGAAGGTTATGAAACAAAATTTTGGGCAAAGTCATTTCCATGGCAGTTTAATTTTTTAAAAACGGTTTCACTTTCTCCCCTTTTCTTCTTTTTAAATTTCAAATGAGTTTAGGGTTAAATATTTAATGGCTACATTTTAGCTAGGACTGGCTAATTGCATAAGAAAAGCAAATCTCCAAGTAGGCTTGAACCAGTAACATATCTATCACTTGTTTGTTGGCCTTGTTTGCTTGCTTACTGTATGTCAGTAGGGAGGAATTTTGGCAGTTTTTTTGTTTTGTTTTGTTTTGTTTTTTGCCTTTTCTCTTGACCTCTGTGTGGCAGAAAAAGCAACATTTTTCTACTAGAGGTACTCATATTATTGTTCTGAGCTCAAGATTTTGACCTGTTTGATCTGAGAACCTAATTTTATTAACATTTATCTAGAACTTTATTTTAGATGCTCGATTGTTTAATTAGGTAGTCTATCACCATATGCAATTACTAGTCAGGAAAACCTAAATTTTTAGCTCCAAAAGGGATCTAGGTTGTTGGTTACCATGGAGTTCTTATAATTTTTAGAGTCATTAATTTGAAAGCCTTTTAAGACTTAAAAAAAATCTTGACTGAAATGTCATGAAGAATGAGTTTTATCTCAACACTAGTAGAAAAGTCAACAGATTCAAAGGAGGCAGAAAAAACAAATAGAGATAGACAGGAAACTTAGAAAACTTTACATATTAATGCTATAGTTGCAGGTTTCCCAAATAAAGACTATGTGAAGCTCTGAATTTTTCTTGATTTATTTTTTGCCATAAGCTTAAAAACATTCACAAGAATTGGCCCTAATATGTAGCCAGCTGGCGTCCCAAACAACCTGATATACCTTAATGTTTGAGAATCCCTTGCCATTTCTTATTATGCTCTCAAGAGCAAAAAACATCCTATAAATCCTGTCAGATAATGTCAGGAATTTAGATCAATATTTTAAATAGTGGTGACTGTCCTAATGGCTTTTAATTAGCAACCCTGTACCCACCATCCATAATGTTAATTTTTGCTTTCAGAAAATTTTCAGAAACAAGAGAAAAGAGTCAAAACCAAATCAAAAGAAGCCAAGATAGGAGCGTTCATAAAAATTTTACCTAGGCATACAGATCAAAATATTAAAAAAGGCACACAAATAAGAAAAGACATATCTCTTAGATAGGATGCAAATTCTGTAAGAAACCAAGAGTACTCAATTCAGAAAGACACAAATTATTATACCTGAAATAACTTACCAAAAGCGACAAAGTCTTCTTATCATCCAAGGAGTGGTATATGATCCTTCATTATGGTGACCTATCCAAACTAGATTCCAAATAATATCAAAAAGCCTCTACCGAAAGGTGGGAGGCCTAACCTGAAAGAAGACTCAGCTAGGCAGAAAAAGCTAAGTATAAAGGCAAAGAGCTCAACCGGCTCAAGTTAGTAACACTGGTTCCAAGAATTGTCAATTCTTTCTGACAGTGATCTTTATCAGGTCCCTTTTCTGACACCCTACATTCCAATCTAAATAGCAAATATTTGAAAGTAGGTGATGTGAATTATTTAACTCAGAAAATGGAAATGCAAACATCTAGATAAATTTATTTAGGAATTAGTCCTGTTGAGATATGTATTTATGGATAAAAATGAAGACCGTGCCTCCTGGTTGTTGGTTTTATTCCAGCCATGCTCCCCTATTCTTCAGCACAGAACAGGGAGATGGTTGGGGTTATCTCATACATGGTTACTGAGAGGCAGAAGGTGGGCCAAGACAATCAAGTTATGCCAGGAGAGATTATAAAAATTAACCACAGAATCTGAACTGAGCAAAGAAAGATGAAAGGGCATGTCAGGGGTGATGGTTGTAGAAAATAACTGTTAGGATCAATAGATTGGAAAACTTAATCACATCTGAAGAACTATTCTATTGGGGTTATTGAAAAGGTGAACTGGAAGGAAAGAAGAAAGTATTCAGTGAATGAAACACTGTAAAAGCAATTTTTTTTATTAGTCTGGGAGATCGTTTATTTTTTACGTTAGCAACATCATTTCAATTGCTATATAATCGTACACATTTATGAGGTACAACATGTTTTGCGTGTCCACCGTGTAAGGATCAAGTCAAGGCCATTAGCATATCCGTCAACTCAAACATTAACCACTGAGAGGAAAATATTCCATTCGTGACTGTTAATCACAGTCACCCTGCCATACAACAGCACATCAGAGCTTGGTCCTCGTGAACGGTAACTTTCTTCTATCAGAGGGGTTTTGTGTGCAAACGGACAGATGTGCTGCCCATAACTTGTTTTCCAAACACAGGAGTTTCTTCTCTTTTTTTTGGTTTTTGTTGTTGTTGTTTTTTGTTTGTTTGCTCTTGATTTATGAAGACTTTGTTGGCTACCTCCCGCAGGAGCTTTTTCAAGGAAAACCAAACAACAACTTTTAAAAGGCACTGGGATTCCTAGGCCATTGCTAGGATAGAAGAATAAAGTCCACGCTTTAGGCAGAAATTGCTCAGCGCTTGCCCGATGTCGCTGCTGCCGCTGGGAGCAGTCCAAGCAGTCTGTCAAAGCAGCCAGCGGAATGGACTCCGTGTATGAGGCCGTGATGTTCTAAGATGCTCTTAGGATGCTGGAAAACACTGAAATCAAAACAAAAGCATCTGAGGCTGTCATACAAACTGTTAGCTCCTGGATGCCCCTTCTAGAACATGAAGCAAGGGCCTGTTTCACTTGGTGCATCATGAGCCACGCGTTTCTGAATTGTCTTGGCCATCACGTAGCTGCTTCCTTGATCCAGCAACCGAGTGGCGTGACCGCTTCATGGCCAAGTCCACTTCTGCCCCTGCAAGCAGTTTCCACGACTCACGTGGGCACACCGGCCTACAGGGAGAGGTTCAGCAGACACAATCTCCGAGGTTTTGCAGACAGTAGTGCAGGGAGGTGCATTCATAACACTGTCATTTGAGTGACATATGTAAAAATAAATCAGTAATTTAGGGTTCCAAATCTCCAAAGGAGACCTTTACATGTAAACAGGGGTACAGGGGTGGCGCGCCAAGGCGGTGAAGACAGCCTGCATGCTCCCTGCCATGATGCAGGGCCACCTTCTACCACTGCTCTTCCCCATCCCGCAGGAGAGGCAGCAGGGTGGGCTTTGCTCCCTCGGTGCTGGCTGGCTTCCTGCAGCTCTCCTTGTTCCTCCCACTTGTGCATGGTGGCCGGTGTCTGCTTGACCTCCATGCCTCATAGTCTGATACCGAGGCTCTCACAGGTGTGTGGCAGGCGATTCATTGCTTTTCCAGCTGAATGACTCTCGCTGTGGCTCCATGCCAGCCACTTTCTGTTGCATTGGTCCTCCTGGCCCTGCAAGGCCTGAGCATTTTGTGAAGTGTCGCAGCATTCAGGCTGACAGTTTGCATGCCTTGTGACAGCCAAGAGAGATGCCTGCTCGAAGTACACGCCAGGCTCCCAGGCACCACTGCCCACACTGGGCTTGAGAAGTCATAAGGTGTCTCATAGGACCCCACGTTCTGACCCTGTCATTCTCGAATATAGATAACTTAGAGAGAACTTACAACCCTTCCAGGGAGTCTCAAGTTGAACAGCTCTGTTTATCAAATTGCTGAATTCGCCCTTCTGAATTCAATGACTTTTAACACTAGCCTTAAGTCAAGGTCTGAAACCCAGGCGACCACCAGGAGCCACGTAACCCAGCTCAAAGAGGGGCTTCACAGTGTCTCTGTGCCGCTCTTGGCTTATGGGAGAAACCAGGTTCCACAAGAGAAAGGGAATTTACTGTGGAAAAGGGCCTGGGATACTAAGTTAGACTCCCAAGACAATGCCCGATTTTACTAGGGAGCCTTAAAAGAGGGCTGTCTTACAAGTACACGGTGGCTGTTTTCATTGACAACACTGTTTCTACCTACCCCTTAGTACAGTATACCCAAAGAAGCCAGGGAGTAAAAATACGCTTTCAATTACATAGCACCAAATATGACTGTCAACTTTACCTAGAAAAAGTTGTTTGTTTTTTTTTTTTGAGTTGGGGTCTTACTCTGTCACCCAGGCTGAAGTACAGTAGCACCATCATAGCTCACTACAGCCTCTAACTCCTGGGCTCAAGTGATCCTCTTGCTTCAGCCTCCTGAGTAGCTGGGACTACAGGCACTAACATACTGGGCTGATTTCTCACTATGTTGTCCAGGCCCATCTCCTGGCCTCAAGAGATTCTCGCAAAGTGCTGGGATTACAGGTGTGAGCCACTGTGCCTGTCCTGAGAGAGTATTTTTTAAGGGGCTCAGAAAGAGAAACGCTGCATGGAAAGGTTTAAGCATATTTTAAAGTTTAAATATTAAATCTTTCACACATTTTCTCCTCACGTGGAAGGCACTAAATAAGTTACACTTAAATGTCCTACACACACACACACACACACACACACAACTAGACGCCTCTCCTGAAAGAATGAGCAGACAATATTGAAAACGGGAGCTACATATCCAATTCCAATGACATTAAAAACCAAAATAAAACATAGGCAGAGTGAAACTTTCACAAATGGAAGTAAATTTATTCGCGATTCCTCTCCCAAGACGGTTCTTCTTTAAAGAACTTTAGTTCTTCACTAAAGAGAAGAACTCTTTCCGGGATGAGATGCCTCTCACTCTGACAGATGTAAATAAAAACAGACTTCCCGCTGCTCAGGAGCCTGGTGTCCTTCAGTCAGCAGAGCTGCCACTGGGCGTTAGGGGAAGTAGGTCAGCAGATCATCTGGATGGGCTGCCTGCACACGGGCAGGGCTTGTTCCTCTTCGTCAGTTTCCTGGCACATGGGAAACAGGCCATGAGGTGTCCGGTTCTGCCGTGCACGATGCACCCGTTCTTGGGTCGGCCCTGGCAGATCAGGCACGGCTGGATGGTGTTGAGGGGAAAGGTGGTCTCCACGCCGTCCTCCCTGTCCTTCCCTGTCTCTTTCCTGTCGAGCTCCCAGAAGTCCCCCTGGCTGCCGCAAATGATGCTACTTGAAGTGGACGGCTGGGAGTAGTCCTCGCTCTCCTGCGAATGGGAGGCTGGTGTGGCCTTGTCGTAGCTTTCCTCAGGACCCGACTCCTTGGAGTCGCTCGCTGCAGTCTTCCTGCAGTCAGGGAAGATCGAAGCCCTTCTTGGCCGGCGCCGAGTGCCCCGGTGTGGCCTTCTCACAGGGGCCCCCGGCCCTGTCCTCTGTCCTCAGGAAGCCAGTTCTCACGCAGGGCCCAGCACCTGTTGCAGTGCGACGGCAGGGGAAGGTTCAGCTCGCTGCACACCGTGCCTTTCCAGCAGTCAGCTAAGGAAATTTCCGGATCTTCTTGAAAGGAATCGGTATCGTCCTCCCGGACCTGGTGCACAGTAACCCGATATACCTCATCATCTTCATCGGAGAGTTCTCCTTCTTCACTAGGGCCGAATCTTCTGAATCAAGAGATTCAACTTCAAATTCTACGCTACATTGATCTGAAACTGAATCCTGATCCAGCCAATCATCTGAATGTTCATTTACACCAGCATCAAGATCCGGGCTGGACTGTGACCCCGCGGAGTCGCTGCTGCTGCCTCGCTCGAATCACACACAGGGTTAGGCTCTGGTCAAACGACAGCGAGAGGCTCTCTGACTTTGTGCCGTTTCCTCTGGTGCTCGCGGGGCAGTTCGTGGGCGTTCGCTTCTGTCCCACTGACGGTTCTCCTTCCGGATGAGGCAGATGGACTGGAAGCCGCATGTGAAGACCAAGGCTTCTCTTCCTGTAGCACAGGGTCCTTTTGATCACTCCTGCCTGCAGGGTGATACCTGCCCTCACTCACAGATGTGCCAGAGACTGAGGGCTCCTGCTGGTTAACAGCCACCGAGTTTCTGTAGATCATTGTATGTACTTTCCCGTGCTCCTTCACAGAGAAGCTGGGCACACCGAACAAATCTCCCAGCAGGTCGTTTGAGCAATACGCAAGGTGCTGCTGATTCTTCCATACAGGTGGTTGGTCATGATGCACTGGCCGAGGTGAAGGAGAACCGCTTTCTTCGTGTGTCTTTTTGTGCACCGACAGACGGTAACAACTTCAAAAGCAACGGCTTGGGTCTTACCAGGGTCTCCTGCTCCGCGCGCGCCCCGCCGTCGGGGG
>NW_007247225.1:172846-176739 GCF_000164805.1 Carlito syrichta | reverse complement strand
GAGCGCGCTCATCCCGGAAAAAGAAATGTGAGTGATTTTACGGTGGTCGGTGATGGTGAAATCTAGAGCCCGACTTTCCACTGGTTATTTTAAGTTAAGTAAAATTAAAAATTCAATCCCTCTGCTGCACTAGGCCCATTCCAGGTGCTCCGCAACCATATGTAGCTAGTGGCTGCCATATTGGATAGCACAGACAGACGTTTCAATCACCACAAAGAGTTCCATGGAGTAGTGCCGCTCTAGTATGACTATGGGAGTGAGTGGCTGAGGAGGGGAGCATAAACGGTCTATTTTGGGTAAGAAGGAGATTGGTAGGGTCATCCTGGTCAAGGATAAAATCACCAAGATTGAGATAAGAATCAGGGTGGGGATAGTGAAGAAATTACAGAGAAAGAGTTGAGGTCCTGTGAACTTCTGTTTTCTACTAGTCCCTAGGGTCACCACCTGCCCGTTAGCATGTCCTGCCCCAGCCCCACACACCACCAAGGCCAGCCTCCTGTCCTTCACCTGGGACTGCATTACATTGTTCCCAAGAGAATCGGCCAAATACATATTGCTATTCTCTCTAGGTGCTTGTCAAAGAGGAAACTGAGCCATCCCACAACCTAGCTGACCTTGACTCCAGACTGACAGACTAGAACCTCATAGTCTATCCGTATATGCAGAGCTGTCCAGATCGTCAAAAAAGATGCATCTCACTTGCCTCCAAGAACCCTGGGTGAGAAGAAATAAATGAGGCTAAGGATGAAAACTGGGACTTCGGTCTCTGTCAAGTATCAAGGCAGACTGGGGCTCAGTTTCTGTTTTTACCAGAGTTGGCATATGACCACTGTCAGTCCAAAACAGGGCCCGTGGATATAGAGGTTAAATGTCACTAAAATTCTTTTCTAGGGATGAGAGGAGGCAATGAGGCCCAGTTCCCAAGATTCCCGTTAACTGGGGACACTATGAGACATGCCAGACCAAATCAAAACTTTAGTGAGGACAAAAGACACATTGTCCTTTATTGCTAGTCCTTAGGAGTTGATGATCTCGATGTGGAACTGCAGGTGAGTGGCTGTGACCACACAGTGGCCCCGGAGGAGAGCGCAAGTCTGGCAATTGTGGCATTGCCAGTGGCACTGGATGCTGTAGATGGCGTTGAGCACCTGGCAGTATCGCCAGTAGATGCGCCACATACGGACCAAAGATTGGAGCTTGATCACTGCCCTCTCTCTGGTTGCATAGGCAACCAGAGCTGCCTGCCGCCTCTTCTTCAGCAGCCTCAACAGCGTTGTCCGCCACCAGCACTGAATCATCCAGGTCCTGAGGGCTGCATGCAACAGTGTCCGGCGCACCAGGGTGCCACGCCACCAGGCCTGAATCTTTATGGCTGCTTCTTTTCTTTTTCTATCTTTTTCCTGGCCAGAGATAAGAAAGACCACTCAGGAAACTTCTGCCACCACTTCTGAGGGCTTCCTGCAAGGAACCTGGATAACCTCTCTTTACAGTCAGTTCAGGGGGGTTAGCAGGGCACTGACTAGGAGCCAGCAGACCTGGTGGTGACCCTTCTATGCCACTGTGGACCTCATGCTCAGAGCCACGGTGTCCTCCTGACTACCTTGCCAATGCCTAGATCAAGGGAAAAACCATTAGTAACTACAAGGATGCACCAGGGATGTTAGGGACCTTGTTAGTCACACTTCTTCAGTGCTCACTGGGTTTGGGAGGTTTGGCCTCACAATGTCTTGCCTGATTATTCTCTGCTAATTCCAGTCTTTAATCACCATAGGTTGAATTCTGTCTGCCACAATCATATATTTTGATACTATGGTGGATTTTTAATACCTTAACCATATATGTTACTCCCAGCTTTTCCCTATTTTGTACATTCTACTCTCAAATTCAAAGTTCTCACTTTATCACCTCTCAGCACCATGCATTTCTTGATGCCTTTCATTTTTTTGTCACTCTTTATGTCTGTCAGAGCCAGATCCACATAGCTCAGGCTGAGAAGGGAATGGAGAAAAAATGAGCCAATATTGTGTTGACTCCTGATTAGGCTCTGGATCCGTGAAGAAAATTTTACACCCTTGTGACATAGATATAAACGTTCTGGATTTCTCTTAACTACATAGAATTCTTCTCACCTTTTGTTTCTGCTTCTTCTGCAAGATTCTCCATTCAACTATTTCTTCCTCATTATAGATTTCAATTAGAATGAGATGGCCGTTGGTCTGTCATCAGAATTAAATAAGAAATGCATAAAAGAGTTAAGACTGCTGTTCTCTCTATAGGTCTGTACAAAGGCATTAACTGCCTTAGCATCCCCTCTTTTACCAAGAGCTGTGAAGCTCAGGTGGACACCTACCCACCCTTACCCCACCTAGCAGATTGGGCCATGTCTCTTACACAACATCGAATCCCCATGGCCTGTCTTTAGATGGTTCATTAGCCTTGATTTCTCTGCTTCCCAAGGACTCGCATGAGTGAGGAGAGGTCTATGAATTCACAATTGCATTATGACAGAGATTAGGACGTCTGCCAGAGTTGAGTCTTTGTCAGAAGTAAGCTCTGTGGAAACTTGTACCACCTGTTTTCTTCCCTCCTGTCAGAGACATGCCAGAACTCAGGGTGGAGAGATAGATGTTTGAGTGCCACTTTATACCAGAGCTCTCCATTAGTTCATCCACAGTCCCTTCTCATTGCTTGTTGCTTAGCAGGGCAGGAGGGACCATGGCAGTGTATCCCCACACAGCTCTCCAGTGTCTTCTCAGATTCGGTGCTTCCTATATTTTCTTGACTCAGGCTTCAGGACCTCACTAGACCGTAGGAAACCAGAAAAAGGTACATCAGATGAATCTAGAATGCAGTAAAATAAAGATACACACTTAATGACACAGAAAACAAAAATGGGTACTGGAACAACAATTTAAAAGGTAGTATTTTGACAAACCAGTTTTAAAGATAAAAGACTCCACAGCCCGGGTGATCAAGAAAGAGAATATAGTGGAATGAAAAAGGTGAAACAACCACAGGAAGACAAATAAATACAAGCGAATATTATGGTAACAAATTTGATCCCTAATGATTTTCCCACAAAATGTAAATTGTCTAAATTAACTGAAGAAAATGTGTAAAGCTTGATAAATTGAGGCCATTAAAGACCAACCATAAATAAGGCACCAAGGCCAGATAGATTCACGTCCAAATTTTAAAAAAGTATAAATTCATGTATTTCCAATATGACTTAAAGTAGTTATAGATATTCTAGAAGATAAAAATTCCTATTAAGCATTTCATGGGGCCCATGTTAGTGTCCTAAAATGTCCTGCTGGGATTTTGAATGTAGGTGCATTGATTTTGGGGAAGAATGCTATCTTTATGACCCTCAGTTTTCCCTTCTAAGGACACGGATTATTCCTCCATTTGTTTAGGAATTCCTTTATGTTTTTCTGTAGAGTTTTAGAGTTTTATCTGCACAGACTTTAAAAAAATATATAGTTCACATTCCATAAAACTCACCATTTTAGACTGTACAATGTGGTAATTTTTAGTATATTAACAAAGTTGTGTAACCATTACCACTATTTGATTTCAGAACCTTTCATCACCCCCTCAAAGAAATCCCACAACCATTAGCAGCCAATTCTCAGTCTCCTTTCCCAGTTCCTGACAACCACTAATCTACTTTCTGTCTCTATATATGTGCCCATTTCCATTAATTCATGTGAATAAAATAAAATAAGTGGCCTTTGTGTCTGGCTTCTTTGACTTAGCATGTTTTCTCCTTTTTCTTTTTTTGATTTTTTGAGTTGGAGTCTCACTCTGTCACCCAGACAGGAGAGCAATGGCCGCTCCCAGCCACCGCAGCCTCGACCTGCTGGGCTCCGGCGATTCTTCTGCCTCAGCCA
>NW_007247225.1:141487-172806 GCF_000164805.1 Carlito syrichta | reverse complement strand
CCTCAGCCTCCCAAAGTGCTGGGATTACAGGCTGAGCCACCGAGCCTGGCCAGACTTAGCATGTTTTCAAAGTTCATCCATGTTGTAGCATGTAGTGTGTATCACTACTTTATACCTTTCCATTGCCAGTAATATATTACTGTATGGATATAACACATTCTGTTTATCCATCCATTTATTCAAGGACATTTGGGATGTTTCCATCTTTGGGCTATTATGAATAATGCTGCTATAACCTTATATTTTCATTTCTTTTGAGTATATACTTAGGAGTAGAATTTCTGGGTCATATGGTAAACTCCATAACCACTGGGGGGACAGATTCACTACACCATTTTACATTTTCACTGTCTCTGTATGTAGGTTCCCATTATTCCATGTCCTTGCCAGTATTTGTTATTACCTAACTTTTTGAGTATAGTTGTCCTACTGGGTGTAGCGAGGTATCTCACTGAGGTTTTTACTTTCATTCTCCTGATGATTAATGATGTACATATTTTCGTATGTGTATCGGCCAATTGTATATCTTTGGAGAAATGTCTGTTTAGATCTGGTTTTTTTGAAGAATATGTGAATAATTTGTGTTTATATATATATATATATATTTTTTTTTTTTTTTTTTGAGTTGGAGTCTCACTCTGTTGCCCTGGCTGGAGTGCAATGGCATGCTCATGGTCACTGTGGCCTCAACCTGCTGGGCTCAAGTGATCCTTCTGCCTCAGCCTTCCAAGTAGCTGGAACTACAGGCATGCACCATCATGCCCAGCTGATTTTTTGATTTATTGTAGAGATGAAGTCTCGCCAAGTTGCCCATGTTGGTCTCAAACCTGTGGATTCAGGCAATCCTCTCACCTCGGCTTCCCCAAGTGCTAGGATTGTAGGTGTGAGCCACCTCGCCTGGCCTGTTAATTGTTCTTTAAACTTTGGTAGAACTCACCAATGAAGCCATTTGCCTCTGAGTTTTTCTTTATGGGAAGTTGCTTTATTACTAATCCAATCTCTTTACTTTTTTGGTATAAGTTTATCATATTTTTCAAATGCTCTTGAGACATTTTGGTAGTTTGTGTCTTTCTAGGAATTTGTCCTTTTTATCTAGGTCATCTATTGTTGGCCTTCCTAGTAGCTGGGACTACAGGCACATGTCACCCTGCCTGGCTAATGTTTTAAATTTTTTGTGGAGACGAGGTCTCACTATGATGCCCAGGCATCATGAACTCTTGGTAGCAATTTTCCTACCTTCACCTCCCAAAGTGCTGGGATTACAGGTATGAGCCACTGTGCCCAGTCTAATTCTGTTAGCTTTTGCTTCACACATGTTGGCACTTTGTTGTTAAGTGCATATGTATTTATCTTCTTGATGAATTGACCCTTTTATCTTTTTATCATGTTCTTATTTGTCATCAGTAACAAGTTTTGTCTCAAAGAGTATTTTGTTTGTTATTAGTATAACCATTCTTTCTTTTGGTTGCTGTTTGCAAGGTATATCTTTATCCATTCCTTTATTTTCAACACATTGTGTCTTTGTGTCTAAAGTCAGTCTCTTGTACTCAGACTATAGTTGAATCATATTTTTTATCCATTCTGCCAATCTCTGCCTTTTACTTGGAGTATTTACATAAGCACTACTGAGAAAGAATTTCTTCTACTTTGCTATCTGTTTTCTAGATTTCTTCAGTGTTTTTTTTCTGTATTCTTTCTTCACTGCCTTCCTTTGTGTTAAGCAGAGATTGGTTAGGGCATCATTTTAATTTCCTTCTTGTTTCTTTTGATATATATTGAGAGAGAGAGAGAGATATCAAGAAGGTGAGGGCAAGAACAAGAGCGACATGGTTTTACTCTGTCACCCAAGCTGCAGTGCAGAGGCATGATCCTGGCTCACTGTATCCTCTACCTCTTGGACTCAAGTGATCCTCCTGCTTCAGTCTCCTGAGTAGCTGGGACTACAGGCATGCACCACCACACCTGGCTAATTTTTGATTTTTTTGTTGAGGTGAGGTCTCACTGCATTGTCCAGGCTGGTCTTGAACTCCCTGGCGCAAGCAATCCTCCTGCCTTGGCCTCCCAAAGTGCTAGGATTACAGGAATGAGCCACCATGTCCAGCCTTTTGCTATATTTAAAATTTTATTTTCTTCAGGTTACTCTGGTATTATCTTAATCTATAACAGTCTTATTTGAAGTAGTAATACTATATGTTTCCATTATAAAAATTTGCTTCTGTGTAGCTCTATTCCCACTTTTATGCTATTATTGTCACAAATTACATCTTTATATATAGTGTCCAACCACATAAATTTACATTCAATTGCTTTATGTAGTTGTCTTTTAAATAATATAGGAGAACCAAAGCTAAAGTCAAAAAACACATTTATCCTTTTTGTTGTGTTTACCGAGGTAGTTACCTTTACCAGTGCTCTTTATTTCTTCATGTGGATTTGAGTTACTGTCAAGGAACTTTTCATTTCAGTCTGGAAGACTCTCTTCAGTTTTTATTGTTGGGCAAGTCTCCTTATGGCGAACTCTGTTTGTTTTTGTTAATTTGGGAATGTCTTCATTTTGCTTTCATTTTTGAATTCTGTGTTTTGCTATGTGTAGAATTTTTAGTGCACAGTCTTTTTCTTTCAGCACTTTATGCCACCCACAGCTCTTAGGCCTCCATAGTTTCTGATGGAATAAGCTCATATAACAATCTGATTGAGGATTGCTTGTAGGCCATGAGTTTCTTCTCTTTTGCTGCTTTCAAATTTCTCTTTGTCTTTTGATAGTTTGGTTAATGTGTTTGGCTGTGAATATCTTTGAGTTTATCCTATTTGGAGTTTGTTGAGCTTCTTGTGTAGGCTGAGCTTTTTCATCAGTATAATTTAGGAAAATTTTGGTCCCTATTTCTTCAAATATTCTTTCTGCCTCTTTCTTTCTTTTTATTTTCTCCTGGTACTTCGACTGTGCTTATGTTGATATGCTTAATGATGTTTCCACAGGTCACATAGGCTGTGCTCATTTTCCTTGATTCTCTATTTCTTCTGTATGTTAGACTGGATCATCTCAATGGACCCAACTTCACATTCACTAATTCCTTCTTCTGCCTGCTCGAATCTGCTGTTGTGCTTATTTGGTGAATTTTTCATGTAGTTATTGTACTTTTCAACTCCTGAATCTGTTTTTTTCTTTGACTAAGTTCTAACTCTATATTGATATTCTCTGTGTGATAAGACATTGTTCTTATACTTTCCTCTTTCTTGGGTATGATTTCTTTCAGCTCTTTGAACATATTTAAAACAGACAACATAAGTCTTTGTCCAGTAAGTCCAACATCTGTGTTTCTTAAGGAATGATAGCTGTCAACTACATTTTTATTCCTGTGATGGGCAGTATTTTTGTTTCTTTGTATGCGTCCTACATTTCTGGAGGAAACTGGACATTTAAAATAACATAGTATAGCAACTCTGAAAATCAGATTCTCCCATTTTCTGGATTTTGTTACTGCTGCTGCTTGTTGTAGTATTGTTTGTTTAGTGACTTTTAAAAATTAATTCTGTAAAGTATGTTTTGTGTGTGTGTGTGTGTGTGTGTGTGTGTGGTCACTGAAGTCTATACTCTGTTAGCTTAGTGGTCAGATAGTGATTGAACAAAAATTTCCTTAAATTTCTATAAGAAATAAATTTCCCAGTCTTTGCTAAGTGTCTCTCTGTGTGTACTGAGAGTGGCATCAATAACACAGGGCTATTAGCTTGCAGCACTTCCAGCGGCCGGGGGAATAGCCTTCAGTCCTGAAGGCGAGTCTGGGTTGCAGTAGAGCACCCAGCAGCCCACACTTTGCACCAGTTGGATCCACTTGTTTTCTGTGAGTTCTGGAACTTGCTACTTCTGGACTTTGGTGACCTCTGTTTCTGAAGAAAACTTATATGGAGAAGGTTGATGAGATGAATGACAGCTGCCATCACTGTGCTAGTATTAAGATCATACTCATAATTTCTCTCTTCTACCATTTATTCTAGATTCTCCTCATATTCAGCTAACTTGCCTGCTGATTCAGTTTGCTTACCTGGTAGTGTGATCCAGAAGCTCCACCCTGAAGTGTTCAAGTTCCTGTTTACCATTCCTTTCTCAGCCATGGCTGCTGCACTTGACCATTAGCCATTAAAGTTGTGAAGGGAATATTAAGAAACACCTAAGTGGATCTACCTGGGCGCCAAACATATTCCTTTTCCCCATCGTGTGACAATAGTTTTACCTTTTCTGTATGATCTGGGTCAGTCACTCCTCTCATAAGGGTAATTCCTTTCTTGCTTCCTGGTCTCTCAACTTTAGGAGGTCAAAGTACCCAGGTGGCAACAGTGGCTTAACAAATTTGCATTCTTGTTTTTTCTCTTAATGGAAGTATCTCCTCTCTGAGAACTAGGAGCTCTAAACCCATATTATTCAGATTGGTGTGGATGGGAAGTATGGATTCCCCTTGTGAGCCTCTTAGTGGTGGAATCAGACCACTCCTGCTTCCGTCCCTTCGTTCTGTGACCCATGTGTACTAACTACGAGGAACACGGTGCCATATAAAGGTCTCTGATTTGAAAAGTATAATGCATCCTGGTGAGTGACATGACATTCTCACAAGGTGTCATCTCTGAGATGATGCTTAAGCTATGCCTTCAACTAGCCATTTCATCCCATCATAAGGCCAACAGTTTCCAAGTGTTACAAAAGGTAATACAACCAGTGGATCCCATGGTTGTGTGTCCTCTGCTCACCAGTTATGTAAGGTGAGTTCCTTACTTCTGTGCCAGTGATTCAAATACTCAGTTTCCTCAGATGTGACATTGACTGAGGCTCTGCACACAGGAAAAGAAAACTCACAGTTGGAATACAAGTCTATTTCTAACCAAAATGAATCACTGCTCCTTCCACAGTGAAAGGGTTCAATATAAACCAGCTTGTATTAAAGAGTCTGACTGCATTTTTTGATGTTTGCTGACATTTTTAAAGCCTTATGCCTCCTCTTTCCCTTTCTGTCCCACATCTAAGCAAGCCGATAAGAAAGCCTGTGTATACCCTCCTTTGGCTCTGATGGGAAGTTTCAACTATGCATGGGAACTCAGTCTAATCCCCACTGCTACCCTCTCAACCACAATAAAAACTCCAAGTCTTTTACCCTTATTCTCTCAAGCCATTTTTGGATCTGTCTGGGAGCTACCTTGTTCTCCCTAGAAAGCCTCATTGTATGAGTAATAAACTCTGTATCGTGTGTGTGTGTGTGTGTGTGTGTGTGTGTGTGTGTGTGTGTGTGTGTGTGTGTGTGTTTGAGATATCAATCTTGACAACCAGATGCAATTTTGCATTGGGTCCAACCCTATGGTGTCTATAATACAACTTGTTACTAAGTGGCAGATTGGTCTCCTCTGTGAATGGTGCATACCCGGATTCAGTTTTGGTCTCTGATGCTGGAAGGTTAGACTTTGGGTAGCAGAAGAAGTTTTTTCAGCCTTTATACATGAGAGCCCACACTGTTGGATCTGTGTATTTTCTCAGTCATTTCTGGCAACTCCATTTATGTGCCCATTGTAGAACCCTGAGATGACCAATGACAGAGACTGACTTAGTCATTTCATCTTCTTGGTTGCTTGATGCCTCTTCCATGATGGATGTTCCCTGGCGGTTATTAACATGTGTGACGGAGGTCTTCACACTTTGTCCACATTCCCACAGGTCTATTCACATGCCTCTATCTTAGAGTTCATTGTCCTAATCTTCCAGTCGTTCACTTTCTAGGCCCCTGAACAACGGACCAAACCATTTACCACTGCCTATGAATCTAAATATATTTTAACCTTGGGCCACTTCTACTTCTCCACAAACTGATATAAGATATGTTGCCGCAACGTCTCTTTTTTGGAAGATAATTTCTCCTTACTCTCATTTCTTAAGACCGGCCTTGAATGAGGCCATAATATAAATTCAGGTCAATATATATATTTTTTGAGTTGGAGTCTCACTCTGCCGCCCAGATTGGAGTGCAGTGGCCGCTCCCAGCCACTGCAGCCTTAACCTGCTGGGCTCCTGCGATCCTTCCGCCTCAGCCTTCCGAGTAGCCGGAATTACAGGCATGTGCTACCATGCCCGGCTGATTTTTTGATTTATTGTAGAGATGAGGTCTCACCAAGTTGCCCAGGCAGGTCTTGAACCTGTGGGCTCAGGCAATCCACTCACCTCAGCCTCCCAAAGCGCGGGATTGCAGGCTGAGCCACCGAGCCCAGCTAGGTCAATTTTAACTTATACTCATGTACTGAGTCACTCCATCCAGGGACCAACATCTAGATTTTTCCTCTCCCATGATCTGATCATATGAGAATTCCAATGTACACTTATAGGTATAAGCTAGGGGAGAGGCACTAATGGAACAGAAGTAGATGACATAGAGTTAAGGGCTACTTACTCATGCTCCTTCCTTGTTCCCTCCAGTCCTGTTCATACTTGATCGGTAATGCCCCACTTCCAGTTTATGATGCATCGATACTGAGCCCACTCAACCTTGTGTACATGGCAGAAATTAGATCATTATGGGCATTTCTGGCTGCATGGTCACTTGGAGTTACATGATTGGCATTCCACCTCTATTACAGCCCAGTGGCATACCAGAAGCTATTTTTAAAAAGGTGTACAATTCATTGTAGGTGGCATAGAATTGGTCCAGAGTCCTAGAAATCTGTGTTGTGATTACTTCACATGGCATCTTTCCCCACAACTATTAGAAGTATATTCTAATACTGTAAGATCTACCACATCATATGGCCCAAGTGGCAGAGTTCCTTATACCACAGTTGCAGAACTACTTCCTGCTCTGGGTCCTACTCAAAGTTGGCAGCCATATATGCCACCTGGAATATGGGGCAGGTCAGAGGAGTATTCCTAGATGTGAAACATACTGCTACTAGAAGCTAAAGCATTCTATCAGATGTTTTCATTCATTCTTCATGCTGGGAGATGTGGAATATAATAATTTGTCCCTTATTTTGGGAGGAATGTCCCAGTGTGTCTCAGACCACTTGCCTTTTTCCTAATGTGGTGGAACTCTCAATTCTCATAGGGTTTATCTATCACTTTCTGAAGTGCTTATGCTCTACCAAGGTCTGCAACATAGTTGCCACTTCCAGCCCATCTAGCTTGTTTATCATGATGTCATCAATAGAGTAGACCAGTGTGACATTCTTTGGGATGTTCATCCTGTCTTGATCTCTTTGGAATACATTATGACAGTGGGCAGAAGAATTAACAGTCCTAGGGCAACACAGCAAAAAGTATACTGTTGCTTGTTACAGATGAAATGGAACTTTATTTTAGGGCTGGGAAATAATGCCCTTGCCAGATCACTGACTGAATAACATGGACTGAAGCAATGTTAAACTGCTCTAGACAATATACCAGACTGGTATAGTGGAACAATTGGGGCTACTAGTTAATAAATTTGTGATGGAAAACTGTCATCCTACAGGATCTGCCTTGTTTTGGCTGGTGCCAGTTTGATAAAATAAGTGAAGATGTAATGGAGAGCACAACTTCATTACAGTAATCTCAACCATTCCTTCTGTACTGCAGTTTTAGTTTTGAGTTCTTTCTTAGGCAGGAAAGCAGGTAGTTTCAGAGGATTCCACTTGGCCTTTTGTCACTAGGATATCTCTTACCTCGAATGTCACAGAAGCAAAGTGGGTGTTATATCTAAGATAGGTCCATGTCAAATGTATTTTCGGGTCTTGGGAACTAACGACTGGGTGGATCCAGTGGATTTACCATGAGCCCTTCATTTATAACCTGGATTTTATATGCCCCACTCTAACATGGAGGCTGTTGATGATGACTTGGATCCTCAGGTATCAGTGCCAACTTAGACTCAGCGTCCTTTTCCTTTTCCCTAGTATATGGTTATCTATATAGAGAAGGACTAGCTGAATTATTACCATGCTATTGTGTTACAGGATCCTTCCTTCTGAGGATCCAGACTCTCTTTTGATCATTTAAACTGGCTCAGATCCTAAAAGGAGTAAGTAATTTTAACTCCTTATTGGGACAGTGGACCTCAGCCTTCTGATATGTATCATTTATTTATTTCTTCTGGTTGTACTTATTGAAAACACGCTTGTTGTCTTCCTGTCTGTTTTGCACCTAGGTTTACCATGTTTACCCTCCAGAGTTCTGTGTGGGTTCAGACCTGTGACTAGTACTCCGCTTTTGCCATTCGTCATAATTACACTCATCTGGTTCATGACAGATGCATGTTAATTTATGATTGTATTATCTGTATTGCTTTCATTGATTCCAGTTTTACAGGGTCAGCTCTTCTTATTAGACCTTTTCTGCCAAGAAGATCCAACATTGAGCTTTTTATTGATGCTGGTGTTCCTCTCAGCAGTATACTTATTGATTTGGTAGACAAACTGTCCTTCGGGGTAACTTGCCTTATAATGTGCTTTTGAGTTGACTTCTTTTTCTTCTCTATTTTTTTCCTCCACTATCTCATTTTCCTGTTTTTCTTCCTCACTGCTACAAAGTTTGCTATGATTGCCTCTCAAATAAACAACTCACATTTAAGTCCTCATTTCAGAATCTGCTTCTAGTGACAAGTGTAAGACAAATGTAAAGAGAAGATAACAAATTATTCTAATGGCATAGAAATTAAGATGTTTTTCAGTATAGGAGAAAGAGAAATATAAAATAAGTTAAATAGAAAACTGAAAACTTAAGGCCAGGTGTGATGGCTCACGCCTGTAATCCCAACACTTTGGGAAGCTGAAGTGAGGGGATTGCCTGAGCCCGGGAGTTTGAGACTAGCTTGGGCCACATGGCCAGACCTCGTCTCTACAATAAATAAATTAAAAAAATTAGCCAGGTGCTGTGGCTCACATCTGTAGTCCCAGCTACTTGGAAGGCTGAGGCAGAGGGATTGCTTGAGCCCAGTCGGTTGAGGCTTCGGCAGCAGTGATTATTCTACCATACTCTAGCCTGGGCAACAGAGACTCTCAACTCAAAAAAGAAACAAAAAAGAAAAAGGAAATTTAAAAATTTAATTAAGATTAAATTAATTAATTAAATTTTATTTAGAAATTTAAGTATAGGCTCATTATGTATATTCTTTTTTTAAAGATGTGGGGTACAATACAGGATTAGGTATACAAGTGGTCATCATACAGGCAAAGCTTGGGTCTCCCTTGGGTCCCCACTTTGCCTGGTTTGAGATCAGGTACGCTTATTGATGTTGTGTGCCCTCCACCCCAACCCCAGCAGTATCCTGCTGCTGCCAATCCCTTTCTTAAAGTATTATGGAAATGTTTAGAGTCTGCTTATGAGTGAGAACATGTGATACTCTGTTCTTTGTTTTTTTGTGATAGATCACTGAGTATGATAGACTCTAAATTCATCCAAGTTGCTATGAAGTCCATATGTTTGTCCTTCTTTATGGTTGCATAACATTCCATTGTGTATATGTGCCACATTTAAAAAAAAATCCAATCCAGTTTTGATGGACAGTACAGTTGGTTCCATGTTTTTGTTATTGTGACTAGTGCTGCAATAATCATGCGTGTGCAAGTATCTTTTTGTACACAGATTTGAGTTATTCTGGGTTTATTCCCAGTAGGGGGATTGCTGGGTCATATGGAAGGTCAATGTCTAGTTCTTTTAGAAATCGCCATATTCGGGCAACCCCCTCGGGTCCCCTTCGACTGTGGGAGCTTTTATGTACTCAGTAAATCCTGCTTTAAAAAAAAAAAAGGGAAGAAATCGCCACACTGTTTTCCAAAGAGGTTGCATGAGTTTGCATTTTTACCAGCAGTGTAGAAGTGTTCCTTTTTCTCCATATCCTCACGGGCATCTGTTGTTGTTTTATTACTGATGGCCATTCTTACTGGTGTTAAGTGGTATCTCAATGTGGTTTTGATTTGCATTTTTCTCTGATGATTAGTGAGGCTAAGCACTTTTTCATGTGTCTGTTGGCTGTCCATATCTCTTCTTTTGAGAAGTGTCTATTCATGTCTTTTGTCCACTTTTTAATAGGGCTGCTTGTTTTTTTCCTTTTGGCACATTTGAGTTTCTTGCAGATCCTGGATGTTAGAACTTTGTCAGATATGCAGTAGGCAAATATTTTTCCCCCCACTCTGTGACCTGTCTCCCTGCTTTCTCAATAGTTTCTTTTGCTTTGTAGAAGCTTTTCAGTTTAGTGAGGTCCCACTTGTCTATCTTATCTCTTATGGCACGGGCGCTTAGGGTTTTGATCAGGAATGGTTGCCAGTTCCAATTTCCATTAAGGGTGTCTCCGGCATTTTCTGAGGTTCTTATAGTTTGAGGTTTTATGTTTGGGTCTTTGGTCCATTTAGAGTTGATTTTTGTGTATGATGATTGGTAGGGGTGCTGTTGCAATCTTTTGCAGGTGGTCAGCCAATTTTCCCAGCATCATTTACTGAATAGGTTCTCCTCACTCCAGTGGTTATTGGTGGAGGCTTTGCTGAAGATGAGCTGGTTAAGAAGTTGAGGTTTTGCTTCCAGAATCTCTATCCTTTT
This sequence comes from Carlito syrichta, assembly GCF_000164805.1. Taxonomy (NCBI): domain Eukaryota; kingdom Metazoa; phylum Chordata; class Mammalia; order Primates; family Tarsiidae; genus Carlito; species Carlito syrichta. Next base: position 162,269 of record NW_007247225.1, on the reverse strand, counting down.
TCATTAGATCATATGACTATTGTTGTACCAATACTAGGCTGCTTTGTTATTGTATCCTTATAGTAAAGTTTAAAGTGTGATACCAGAAGTGTGATACCTCCAGCTTTGTTTCTTTTGCTGAGGATTGTTTTGGCTATTCATAGTCATTTATGTTTCCCTGTAAATTTCTGTATTTTCACTTCCAGGTCTGAGAAGAATGATATTGATAATTTAATGGGTATTACATTGAATCTGTAGATTGCCTTTAGTGGGATGGACATCTTAACAATGTTGATTCTTTCTATTCATGAACATGGAATATTTTTCCATTTGTTTGTGTCTTCTTGGATTTCTTTGAGCAGTGTGCTGTAGTTTTCATTATAAAAATCTTTCACTTCTCTTTAGGAAGATACTGAGTTATTTCACTTTCATTGCTATTGTGAACGGGATTGTGTTTTTTATTTGGTTCTCTGCTTGTTGTTGATGTATAAGAATGCAACTGTCTTTTGCACATTTTTTTTGTACCCTTAAATTTTGCCAATGTCCTTTACCGGTGAAAGTGGGCTTTTGACAGATTCTCTTGGGTTTTCGAGGTATAGGATCATATCGTCAGCAAAGAGGAATAACTTATCTTCCTCTTTTCCTATTTGGATACTCCCGATTTCCTTCTCTTGTCTGATTGCTCTAGCTAGGACTCCTAACACAATGTTGAACAGGAGGGGTGAGAGTGGGCAGCCTTGTCTTGTTCCAGTTTTCAGGGGAAATGTTTCCAGTTTCTGTTCATTTAGCAATATGCTGACTGTGGGTTTATTGTAGTTGATGCTTACTATTTTGTGATATGTTCCTCCTATGCCTAGGTGTTTGAGGGTTTTTATCAAGAAGGATGCTGGTTTTTATCAAAAACTTTTTCTGCATCTAATGACATAATCATGTGGTTCTTGTTTTTACATCTGTTGATGTACTTAATTACACTTATGGTCTTGCAGATGTTGAACCAGCCCTACATCCTGGGGTGAAACCTACTTGGTCATGGTGGATGATTTTTGAGATGCGTTGTTGGATCTAATTTGCTAGAATCTTGTTGAGAATTTTTGCATCTATGTTCATTAGGGATATTGGCCTGTAATTCTCTTTTTTTGTTGGATCTTTGCCAGGTTTGGGTATCAGTGTGATATTAGCTTTGTAAAATGATTTGGGGAGAATTCCAACTTTCTCAATTGCCTGGAATACTTTCAGTAGGATTGATATCAGCTCCTCCTTGTACATTTTGTCGAATTCTGCAGTAACACCATCTGGTTCAGGTTTTTTTTTTTGTAGGTAGTTTTCTTATGATGGAGTCCATTTCCTGGGTGGTTATTGGTCTATTTAGTGTCTCAATGTCTTCTTGTTTCACCTTGGGACATTGTGTGATGCCAGAAAGTCCTTCATTTCATTTAGGTTATCAAGTTTGTTTCCATACAGGTGTGCATAGTAATCTCTGATAATCTTTTGTATTTCTTCAGGGTCATCTGAGATTTGATCTTTTGCATTTCTGATTGTGTTTATTCGGAATTTTTCTCTCTTTGTCTTGGTCATTCTGACTAGAGGTCCATCAACCTTGTTTATTCTTTTTTGTTTTGATTTTTTCTATGATATTTTTGACTTCTATTTCCCATATTTGGGCTTTTACTTTGGTGATCTGTATTCTTCTGCTAAAGTTAGGGTTTTGGTGATTTTGTCTTTCCAGCTCCCTCAGGTGATTTGTTAGGCTGTTGACTTGTGATCTTTCCATTTTCTTGATGTGTGTTCATAGAGATAAATTCCCCTCTTAGAACTGTTTTCATGGCATTCCAGAAGTTTTAGTAGGATGTTTGATTTCATTTCTTTTCAGGAATATTTTAATTTCTATTTTGATTTATGTGTTGACCCAGTAGTCATTCAGCATTATGCTGTTTTGTCTCCATGTCTTTGTGGGTTTTGGGGGAATTTTGTTGGTGTTGATATTTATTTTTATTCCACTGTGGTCTGAGAAGGCACACAGCAGTATTTTGAGCTTATGACATTTGCTTATGTTTGATTTATAGCCGAGGATGTGATCAATCTTGGAGTATGTTCCACACGGTGATGAGTAGAATGTATATTCTGTGGCTGTTGGCTGGAGTACTCTGTAGGTATCTATTAAGTCCATTTGGACAAACATCAAGTTGAGGTTCCAGATCTCTTTGTTGACTTTTTTGCCTTGATCATCTATCTAGAGTTATTAGTGGGGTATTTAAAACCCAAGCCAGGCTTGGTGGCTCAGCCTGTAATCCCTTGCCTTGAGAGGCTGAGGTGAGTGGATTGCCTGAACCCATGGGTTTGAGACCCACCTGGGCAACTTGGTGAGACCTCATCTCTACAATAAATCAAAAATCAACTGGGCATGGTAGCGCGTGCCTGTAATTCCGGCTACTTGGAAGGCTGAGGTGGAAGGATCGCCAGAGCCCAGTAGGTCGAGGCTGCAGTGGCCATGAGTGTGCCACTGCACTCCAGCCTGGGTGTCAGAGTGAGACTCCAACTCAAAATAGATAAATAAAATAAAATAAAATAAAACCCAGCTATAATAGTGTTAGAGGCAATATCTTTTTTTCGTTTACTAAGTAGTTGCTTTATAAATGCTGGTGCTCCTGTGTTGACTGCACATATGTTTAGGATGATGCTTCTTGTTGATGGATTGAATCTTTTATCATTATGTAGTGTCCTTCTGTGTCTTTTAAAAATTTTGGTAGCTTAAGGTTGTTTTGTCTGATATTAAGATCATGATTCCTGCCTTCTTTTTTGATCCATTCACCTGGAAATTCATTTTGCATCCTCTAACTTTGAGTGCGTGTGCATTTCTTGTGGTGAGATGAGTTTCTTGGATACAGCAAATTATTGCGGCATGGTTTTTAAACCCAGTTTGCCAATCTGTATCTTTTCTGTGTTGCATTTAGTCCATTCACGTTAAGATTGATTATTAAAATGTGATTGTTTATTCCATCATGAGGTTCTTATAAAGTCTTTTCATTGTTTGTTTTCTTTTAGCTTTTGAGTTGATATTTGTAGGTTTGCAGTTGCGATGTATTCTCTTTTGATTCTGCGTACTGTTGTTTCCTTGGGAAGTGCATTGTAATTCTTTTTTTTTCTTTCTTCTGTGCATAATACTTTTTTAAGCATCTCCTATAGAGTTGGTCTGGAAGCTGCATAATCTCTTAGGGATTGGATGTCTGGGAAGAATTTAATTCTCCATTGCTGATAAAGTTGAGCTTGACTTGATAGGAAATTCTTAGCTGAAATTGTTTATCTTTGACAACTTTGAATATTGGACTCTAGTCTCTTCTAGTTTATAGTGTTTGTCAATAGGTCTGGTGCTATTTTGATTGGTTTTCCCCAGTAGGTAGTCTGACTTTTCTATCTTGCTGCCTTTAGAATTTTTTATTTTGTGCCTACCTTGTGTAGGTGAATTACTAGGTGTCTATGGGGTTGGTCTTCTCAACTGATGTCTTGCAAGGGTTCGCTTATCTCTTGTGTTTGGATTGTTTCTTCTCAGGTGTGATGGGGTAAGTTTTTTTGGATAATCTCCTGGAACACTTGCTTCAAGGTATTCTCCATTTCCCTTTCTTCTTCTGGGATACCAATCAGGTGTAGTTTTGGCCTCCTGATATAGTTGCACATCTCTTGGAGGCTTTGTTCTTTCTTTCTGAGTTTCTATGTTTTTTACAGATTGGATAAATTTCATGTTTTGGTCTTCAAGTTCTGAGATTCTTTCTTCTGCTTGGCTAATTCTGCTTTCCATGTTTGTCATCTTGTTATTTATTTCCTGGATGAAATTTTTTATGGACTACATTTCTGTTACAAATTCTTTCAGTGTTGCATCTTGTCTGTCTTGCATCTTATTCACTCTTTCCATCCATTCCCAATCCCTATTGTATTCTGGGGCCAGTCATTGGTGACTTCCTTTGTTTGGGTTTTGAAGTCTAATTTTTCATGAGCTTTCTCTTTGTAACATTGGGAATTATCTGTATTATTCCATTGATTTTTCCTCATTTGTGGCACATCTCTCTTTTTTCTCTTTAGTTCATTTTTCAGTGGCAATGGGAGATGTTTTCACTTCTGATGTTTGCTCAGCCCTCTATTCTTCCTTTAGCAGGGCTCTGAATTTGTTCTATTTTGAAACAGGGCTGTGGATGGGAATCTTTGCTGTCTCTTGCAGTTTTGAGAGTCGAATAAGGTGGAGAATGGGGAGCTAAGTTTCAGATATTACTTGCAAATCACAGTGTTCACTGATTGTGGTATGGGTTCCCTGAGGCCCACTCCCCACCACTGCTCTATATGACAATGTAACGGGTATGTGTGTGTATCCCCTGAGTCCAAGATACAGTAACAGCAATGAGGAGAACAGGGAAAAGAAATCAAATAAGATGGACAAAAATTTAAAAAAATGAAAACAAACACAGAACAACAAGAGCAGAAACCAATGCAAAAAACAATTAAAAACACAAACGCATACCAAAACAAACTGGAATAACAGCAAAGTTAAACAAAACAAATAAGAGCAACAACAAAAAACAGGAAAACCAAACACAACACACACACACCTAACCAAAAATGAAAGAAGAAGAAAAAGAGAAAAAAAAGAAAAGAAAAAAAGGAATTCAAATTGAACCCTCACATATGCATTCACATGCACACTAAACTAAAAAAAGAGAAGATAAAAAAGCAAAAACACACACAAAAAAACTGACAAATGAACACTCAATCCTTCACATACACAAACGGAAAACAAAAACAAAAGAAAAAAGAAGACAAGAAAAAAGAAAAAAAAGGGTGAGGGGGATGCAGATTGAACTCTCACAGATGTATTCATACATATGGGAAAAATATAAATTTTTTTTTTTAAAAACCTACCCTCGACCCCTTCCACTATGTAAGGAGATAGCAAAAAGGTGTCATTTATATGGAACAGGTCCTCACCAGACTCTGAATCTGCCAGGACCTTGATCTTGGACTTCCCAGCCTCCAGACTATGAGAAATAAATTCCGTTGTTTATAAATTTTAAAAAACAAACAAACAAACACCTGCCCTCTTGTGGCAGGTTCTGTAATTGTTCCTATCAGCTGCCCTTCTGTAGTCTCCTTCAGAGCTTCAACCTCATTCACAATCTCCCCAGTGTCCAGCCCAGGGAAGGAGGAGGGGCAGTGGGAGTGAAGGGGCTTCAGCACTCCTCTCCCACTCTAGTATGGTCAGAGGATCCCCTTTGGTGGGGAGATGTGAGATTGTCTCTTTCCCAGGCACTAGTGGAGTCCTCCTATTTTGGCTGTGTCCAGGCTCCACCTGGGTTCGTACCTCTCATCATGCTCCAGTCGTGTGGGTCTGATGTTCACAGGATTGCTGGGGAGGAGGGGCTTGGGTCAGCCCTGAACTTACCACTGATCTCTTTGGAGATCTTCCTCATCCTTTTCTGGTCACATCCTTTGTCCCACAGCTGAATCAGGGTAGGAGGTGGGGTGCCTGAGACTCAGCATTCATCCTGTCCTTCCGGAGTTTGTGCCTTTGGGATATTCCCTCTGGGTCACGATCAACCCTGAGTAGTTAATCTGCTAGTCACAGAGATCAGGCAGGGTCTGTTGTTCTGGGGTAAGCAAGTTGGAGCACTTTCTTGTCCAGTTTTCAAGGTGGTGGCAGGGTGCCTCTTTCATTTTCTTCAGTGGAGCTCTGCCTCTGGGCTCCCTCACTATGCTCCCTCCGCAGCCCTTGTTGCCTGTGTCCAGTCAGGAGCTGCAGTGGTGAGGCAGAGCCTAGAGCCAGCAGTCTCTCCTGGCAGCTTCTTCCCAGGAAGGGCTTTGCTGATTTTTAAAAAAAATAGTACCTGGCTTTTCTGTTCTGGAAAGAGCTAGGGACCAAGCAGAGCAGCTGTGGCATCAGTCAGTTCACCAGTAGAGCCCTGGCCACTTGTTCCTGAGTTCCTACTCAGTCACTGACACACTGACATGTATGCAAAATTTTCCATACTCACTCACACTGGGACATCTTCCTGAGAATCCATATTTAAAAAAAAATATTTCTTAACTCTGCTGAAAAGGCCTAAAACAATGACCAACCCAGTAACAAGATGAACTCCTGACACTTAGATTGTCGTTTCTAAACACCATTTCCCACTAAAGAAGCAATCAGAGAGCTGTTTGTTACTAGTGAGATAAGAACAGAGATTGAGAATGAGCATGGAGAAATTTTTTTGGCAAATTCAAATAGCAATATATGTGTGTTCCAATAATATAAAATATGGTTTATATTCTGTATGACTTTTCCATATATTTTTCTCATAACTTATTTTTATTGGTTGACATAAGAATTGGTCTGTGATGCATTAGTGATGTAAGGAACCAAAGGTGTGATCATAGGAGCAGGTGATGGAGATAGGATGGAAGCCAAAATCATTAGAAGTGAGAGGCAAGGGGTCAATGCTGAAGTCCCCAAAATGGGACCATACATAGGGAGGAGGGGATGGCAGTGGAAACCCTACTTGTGTTCAGCTCTCTGGGGAGGCAGGAGAAGGAGGAAGGAGGGAGGCAGAGTGCGGTGCCTAAAGATAGTGTTGTTGGCTATTTCGCAAAGGGGCCATCACTTGTCCATCAGTGTCCAAATTGGCATGAGGTTTGCAAAGCCTTGTGCTCAGTCATCCCACAGGCCAGCCTCCTGTGCTTTCCCTGGGCTGCACTGCTCCCAGGAAAAGGGACTAAGACCCAAACTTCTGTCTGGGGCTTTCCAAATAGAAAACCAATGTGGGTAAGCCCCTTATACACATTGGTTTTCTATTTGGTAAGCCCCAGCTGGCCCCCAATGGCAGAATGACAGAGCATGGCCTCAGAGGCAAATCTCTGATGAGAAGGTGCCCAGAGTCTTCAGGAATGTGAAGCCCAACCAAGTTCAGGAGATAGAATGGTCCCAGGGCTGTAGAGTGGGACACCTGGCTCTGCATCTATGAGGACAACCTTGAGCTGCAATTTCTGATTTGGATGTAAAGTCAGTAGCACGGGGGTTGATGGGGAGATGCCTGCACTGTAGTCTTTCCACAGGTAGAGAATGAGTGGGGCCTGAATCCCTGGGGACCCTGTGGTTGTGGGAATCACTGAGACTCACAACACCTGGTCAGACATTTATTGGGGCAGTGCATCCAGTTCTCCACTCCACAGGCCTTTCAGACAGACAGGATTTCAATGTGGAACTCTGGGTGCTTTGGAGGGACTCTGCATTGTACTTGTAAAAAGTCATCAGTGTGGAAGGTGAGGCTGCTCTCTGGGACCTGGCATAGGCAGAGAACATTGCATATTTGCCAGTAATATCGCCGGCACTGCCACATGCGAACCCAGGACTGCAGCTTGACAGCTGCGTGTTCTTGGATGACATAGACCCTCAACAGGGCCTGCTGCTGCTTACGTATCCGCCTCTGTGTGACCATCCTCCACCAGCACTGAATCATCCAGGCCCTGAGGGCTGCGACCAGCAGGATCCTACGTACCAGGATTCCACGCCACCAGGCCTGGATCTGCCCAGCTGCCTGAACCCTTTGTCTGTGACGTTTTGCAAGAAGCCTCTAGTCAAGCAAAGCAGAAGACCCCCAGTAAATTTGCCACCATCAAACACAGGTAGTTCTAAACAGCAGCCCTTCCCCTGGTGGTTCTGAGGACCCAGAAGACCTGGGTGGGGTTTGGCCTCGACTTCTGTTTCATACGTGGCTATGGGCTCATCTTCTCACCCTCAAGGTCACAGTGTCCTTGTGTACACTCAAAAAATGGGGATATGCTTGCTCTGTACACCTCCTGGGTTCATGGCACCAGGAGAAAGACTCTCTGGTCCAGAAAACCTGGCATGCTGTGAGGAACGGAAAGGATCTTTATGAGGACAAACCTCTACATTTACATTCTGTGACGTGGTCAGAGTCCAGCCCCTGATGCTGCCTCCTGATAGTATGCACACTGGGGCAGCTCTTTGGGTCTCCCCCTTGCCTCACTTCTCCTGACTCTCATTACTACCTCTCAGGCCTTCCGTATCCTCCTGGGCCTTTCCACTTCCCTCTGTACTGAGCCCCACCTGTCCAGTGGCCTGTGTACATGCTGCTTCCTCCCTTTTCTATCATCCAAACTAACACAGTTCACTTAGCAGATGGAGGGGATCTAAGGGTTGCAGGACAACACTGAACCATTCCTCATGGGACCAGAGATGGAGCCTCCACTTCCAGGGACTCTGGGGGTGGAGGGTCGATTATCTGTGGTTTTCTTACACTCCCTGGCCCCACCTACCTTCCGCAGCCTTTCTTTCTCTAGTGCGTCTTCATCTGGACCAGATTTCTGCAATCAGAATGTTGGGGCAGTTTGTGTGAGGACTGTTCTGGGTATAAAGTCCCCACAGCCCAGCTTCCTATTCTTTGCCTGGGTCCTACGAAGTTATTTGGTGTTTCCCTCTGCCAGAGGACAACTCCCCACCCCTGGAGGAATGTGTCTGCCTGAGTCTTACACAACAATTATTGCCCATGGCTTGGAGCAGTGGTTCAGGTGATCATCCCCCTCTGGTTGCTGCTCTCTGGCCTTGGCAAGGGCTGCTGGGGTGGAAGAGAAGGAGCTGGTCATGATGTCACAAAGGCAACTATGACCATAGGCCAAAGTGTCTTCTCCAGGCTCAAAGTTGGCGGACAACGAGAAAATACTTGCTCTGTTCTATGATTTCCTTTGGTAACCCTTTGTTGAACAAAAATTTTGCAAATATCCTCTTCTGGACTGTGATCTATCTGTTAACTTTTTTCATTGTTGTCTTTCATTCCACAAAGTTCTTTAATATTGACATAATCAAATCCATTTATTTCCCTTTTTACAATCCTGCTTTGTGAATTTCTAAATAAGAGCTCCCATCAGGGTGATATGTTTTTCTTTTAGATTTGCCTTTGACATTGAGGCGTTTAACATTTAATTTGTATGCTTTTATAAAGAAGCCTTATGTATAAAGTTAAAAATTTTATTCCACAAAGCTTTTAATTAATAAAAAAGAACGGCAAGTAGCTTCCTGCCTTATTCCTTCCTGACAAGTTCTCCCATTGCTGAGAACAACTTTTACTCCTTATATATTTCTCCTGTGACTTGCCTTTATGCTATATTGAAAAGTCTTAATATTCACTTTTAGATATTATCTATTGACTTCTCTCCATGAAGATAAAGACTTACCTTTTCCCACCCCCTGCTTTCCTTGCAATGTGATTATAGCACCATTTTTTTCCTCTTTCTTTTTTGTTAGATAATTATTCAGTGCTTATGTGATAATATACTGTTCATGATGTAGTAATACAGTGCTATATCTCCTTTCACAAACTTCCTCTTTGTTCTTCCTGGAGCTATTGATTGCCTTGTCTTCTACTAATTCACCCCCAAACTTTTTATTTTTATTTTTATGGGGCCCTGCACCATTCTCTGCTATCTGGATAGTTGCTTTCCATCTCTGCTGCCTAGTTGACCTTCTGAAATGTCCTTTCACCAGTATCCTGGGAATTTCCTTCCCCTCACTTTTGTTAGGACTTCTTTACTTAGTGTATCCTACATGTAACAGGAAAGTTTCATCAGGGATGCAGAGCCACTCTGGGCGCTATGGGATAAGCGATTCATTGTAGGAATTAGACCTCATACAATTGTGCAAACAGTTGACAAAAAGGTCTGGAAGAAAGTGATGAAAGAGCAGAGAAAAGATCCAATGAAGCCCTCTGCGGTAGACAAGTAGGAGCTTGCAGGGGAAGCTGCGAACCAGGCACATCCAGTTGCATGACGTGAGTCATTAGAGATGTCTAGGAAAGCTGTTGCCTCTCTGGGTACATGGTTGAGCATTGTGCAGTAGGTCAAGAGCTGCTGTTGATCAGCAAGGCAAGGAGATGAACTGGGTGCAGAGCAGGGAGAACAAGGAAAACAAGAAGGCTCTGGACACCTCTAAGTCTATTTGCCTCCATATCTGATCTCAGACCACCCACTTTACTACTTTGGCCTCCCAGTCTCATGCAAGCTCCTACTTGGCAACTTGAACCCAAAGCATCAAGGTCAGGGATTCCAGGAATTGCATTTTTAAACAAACACGGTACCATCCAGGGTTGTTTTTCAGTGAAGATTCTGGTTCACTCTTTATATTGAGGTCTTTCTCAAGTGACAGGAGCACAATCCTATACACTTTCTATCCTCTTTCTTGGGTATAGTCACTCATTTTTACAGAGTCCATTTTATGATAGCTTCCTAGGAAAGGGTGCATGGATATACATTTGTAGAGACTCCCATGTCCGAAAAGGCTTTATTCTATCCACACATCTGACTGATACTTTTTCTGAGTATTGTATTCTAGCTTGATAATAATTTTCCAACAGAATTTTTAGAACTTTGTTTCATTTTCTGGTAGAAGTCTTATACCACTCTGATTTCTTTCTGGAATGTGACCTATTTTTTTTCTTCTCTGAAAGTTTTTAGAATCTTTTTCCTTGATGTTCGGAATTACAAGATGATATACCTAGAGCTGAGTTTCGTGTTTTTAACCATTTATTGTGTTGGATAGTTACTTAGCCTTTTATAGTTGAACAATTCTTATCATTTAGCTCTGAGAAACTTAGTCATATTAGTTTTTTGTTAATCTCTACCCCTCATTTTTCTCAATTTTCCAATTTTAGAAACCATTGTAGTTAGATCTTAAACAGATTCTCTAATTCGTATCCACTATTTTCCGTTTCTTTGTTTTTTTGTTCTGCTTTCTGGAAGATTTTCTCTATTTTTTATTTGTTAATTTTTTAGGTAAGAAAATATAGTCTATTTAAAAGTAAATTAGAGAGAGAAAGAGAAGATTCACCTCCCCAAGGTGGAGGAGGGAGCCAAAGCCAGGAAGCATGGCAACAGCCATAGCTCAAAGAGCACATGCCCACACCAGAGTCTAGCAAGGCAATGGACAATTTTCTCTATTTTTTAAAAAGAGTTTTTCCCCATGTTCTGAATATTCTTCTCCTTAATAGCACACCACTTTAGTTTTATTGATTTGATATCATCTCTATGGGTCGGAGAGTACCAGTTTTAGTTGTTAGTGTTTTTGTTTTGTGTTTACCTTTTCTGTCTCCAATATTACTTCTTTTAAGCCCTGGCTTCTTCTGTCTTTGTTTTTGTCTCAATCTTTCATTTAAGAAGTTTATACAAAGGTTAGTGATCCATGACTGTCTGTTCATAAATAAGATTGGGACCCTAAGAGAAACTCAGTGTGCATGGGTGAGGCTTACTGTCTGGAGCCATTTGGTGTAGGGTGATAAGGCGGAAAGTTGGGTTTTATTTTAGTGGGGGACCCCAAACATATGTATTCATTAGGATTTTTCCTTAAAGCTGGTGGTAGAGTGCATTAATGGCCCTGCATTCACACTTTTTGCTATGGAACTTTGAAGTTTCTACCTCTAAGGGGCTGGAATACATCTTCCTGTGCCTTAGGTTGGCTATTGGCTTCCTTAAAGCAACAGAATAAGGTGGAATGATGACATTCAAGTTCTGGGCTGGCTTTGAGAGGTTTGCTAACTTACATTTGCTTCTTGGGCTTCTGCTACCACCAAGACTAAAACCTGCCCAGGGAGCCTGCTAGTAGGAGAAGGGAGGTAGGGAGACATGTGGGGTAGAACTTCCCTAGCCAAGATACTGCTGCATGCCACTGAGGCATATAATTAGTTGTTGGCTATGCTGCTTTAGTGTAGCAGTCATAGACTGATTCCCTGGAAAGGAATCCCAACACCTCAAGTCAGAGAGTAGGAGGGTGAAACCGGACTGCAAGCCCTCAGGGAGCTGAGTTGGCACATGGAGCTGGTGGCCTGTTTATTCAGCCAGCATACTTTCACGTACTCCCTCTGTTTTTAGTATGGTGCATCACCTCTGCCTTCAGTTATGCCTGAATTCTCTGAGTTCAGCTTATCCAGGCAATAAATCTGTCTTCTGCCAAGGTAAGGGGAGGGACTGTTGCCTGGCTGTATGTATGAAGGAGTAGAATGGGGTGAATTTCCCCAATCCTTAAATAAATGTTTGTTCCCCACTTGGATTCTTTGCAGTTGGCATTTCAGTTCCACAATTGCTTGTTATTATAGCTTAGTAATGCATTTTGATGTGACTGGGCATATGTGTCCACTCTTTGTATCTTATTTTTTTTCAAAATTGACCTATTTTGGACATTTATTCTGCAATTTTTTTTGCATCTGTTTTTCAAACTCCCATAAGTCCTGATGAGATTTCGTTTGAAATTGACTTTAATTTTATTTTATTGAAATGCGAGTTCAATAGATTTACTTGGAGTAACAAGAACCTTACAATGTTAACAATGAATATAGTATGCCTCTCCTTTTATTCAGGTCTTCCTTTATGTCCTTCTGAGCTCTGGGCAGAGTGGCACATGGAACTTGGAAAATATGCCTTGCTTTCTCTCTCTCTCTCTCTCTTTCTCTTGCTGTTGCCTGAATTTTTGCAATAATTATTAAATTTGAAGTAGCCATTTTTGAATCATTAATTGATGGGAATAGAGGCAATAAATAGCATATAGCAGATAAATAAGTTAGAAGGAGCTAGGGTTCCTCACCCTGTGGAGTGCCATACCAGGCCTGGGCCACCACTACTGAACTTACATGGGAAAGAGAAATGAAATTTCCATTTATTGAAGCCACTATTCCTTTAGCTGTGCTATCATTCACAGCCACCATAATTCTGATAGAGGTTCTGATATACACTTTCCCCTAGAGAGTCTCAAAGTAGGGGCCTCTGGAACAGCAGCCATAGGATCACTTGGAAGCCTGTTAGAAATACACAATCTGGGACTCTGATATACTGAATCCAAAGTGCTAGGTGGGGCCCAGCAATCTGCTTTAACAATCCTTCCACGTGCTTGTGGTATGTGCTAAACCTTGAGAAGTGCTGCTCTTGCCTTGCCGTTTTTCTCTTAGTTCCCTTACCCACAATACAATCTCTGCATGGGGAAGATTGTTCACTTTCTTTAGGAGACAGAGCTCAGAGGTTATCCTGGAAGTGAAGGCTGCCACATGATGCTTTGCATAAGCAGAGTAGACAGCAAGAGAAGGCCCCGCCTGTTCATCTATTCCTAATGCAATTGTTTCATGAAAGGTTGACAAGTGCCCATGGCTCCCTTCTGCTGACTTCTCAAACTAGGCAAAGTGTAAAGCTCCAAAGTTGGCTCATAGGTGACCAATCCATGTTCCATTTACTCTCCAGCCGTTCTGATTTTAGATGATGAGCTGATGTGTACATTAATCCACGGCAGCTTCCTTTTCATTATACTAACATTACAAGAATGTTCTGGTCTTCAGTGCGTATTAAATAAGAGATAATTCTACTTTTACTGTCAAGAATTCCCCCAAATTAAAAATAAATAAGTAAGTAAATAAATAAATAAATAAATAAAGAATTCCCCAGGCACACGTCTGTAAAGTTTCTGATTTATAAAACATGTTTTTGGAAAACACTTCCTGAAAAGTTGTTTACATAAAACTAAACTCACTTTAAAGTATTTATTAGAATCTATTGAGATGTTCTACTTTTTTGCAATCTGTTTTTATAGAGTTAAATGAAAATGGGGATTACTTGACTCAAAAACTAAGATTTCCCACAGGAAAGTTAGATTAGCCTCAGGCACGGGTAGGATTTAGCTTTTCTTTTCCATCCCTTGGTTCTATTTTCTCTGTTGGCTCCATTCTCAGCAAGCTTTTTCTATGTGGTATTCCCCAGCAGTTCTGACTCCATAAATGCTAAAGTTAGCCAGCCTAGTAGTTCCAACACAGCACCAGAGTGGAGTCTCATGGGCTTGGTTTGGGTCTCATGCTAAGCCCTGAACCAATAATGTGACCATATTTATAATGTTTCTGATATTTCTTAAGCACTTGCATATCCTGAGTCAAGTCTGTGTAAATCATGCCTCCTTTACCCAGGAGCAATAATGTTGGTGCCTTCCCCGAGGCTTGTCCATCTCATTGTTTGAGGCTATTTGGGATAAGGGTAGCCAAGGTTTAGAAGAGCAAGGCAATGTCTGAGCATTGGCTAGTTAAATAATAATCTTTACCAGTCATTTACAAATCCAGAAAATACAGTGAGTCAGAGAAACAGGTACAAGGAGATATAACATTAGAAGAGAAGTAGACAGAGGGAAGGAAAGGTTGAGGGTGAAAGACACTGAGGAATGGAAAGAGAATGTAAGAAAGACAGCATTTGAGAGATGAGCAGAGACAGAGAGACAAAGACCAACAGAGACAGAGTAGTGTGCACACATGAAGTGGAAGGACAACAGTAGACACTGCTCCCACTACTCTGCACATGCATGTGCGTGTACACACACACACACACACACACACACACACACACACACACACACACACACACAGAAACATTGCCAGAGAGAAAGGCTAAGTCAGGGAGGTTGTAAATAACATTTCTATCAAGTAGGAAGGAGGTGGTTGGCTGAGCGAATCATTTAGGGAAGGAGGGACAGTTCTTTCTAGGGAGTAGGAGTTCAGCCATGTTACAGCCACAAATCTATGGCCTGGATAGAAATGTGAATCATGTATTCATTTGTTACATAAATATTTATTGAGCTGACAAAAGAAAACCACATCCAATTAAAATTATTTCAAGAAACTTGAATAGACATCTGTTCAAAGAAGAGATTCAAATGGCCAACATGTACCTAATTCCGCATAGTAGGAAAATGTAAATCAAAACCACAGTGAAGTATTATGCCACACCAACTAAGATACTTAAATCCCGCGCCTTTGGGAGGCTGAGGTGAGTAGATTGCCTGAGCCCGCGGGTTCAAGACCCGCCTGGGTAGGTGAGACCTCATCTCTATAATAAATCAAAAAAGCCGGGTGTGGTAGCACGCGTCTGTAATTCTGGCTACTCAGAAGGCTGAGGCGGAAGGATCGCCGGAGCCCAGCAGGTCGAGGCTGCGGTGGCCGGGAGCGGTCACTGCACTCCAGTCTGGGCGACAGAGTGAGACTCCAACTCAAAAAAAAAAAAAAAAAAATTTTAAAAGAATAGAAAATAACAAGTACTGGCAAGTATGTAGAAAATTGGGACCCTTGTACATTGCTGGAAGAATGTAAAGTGGTGCAACTGCCAAATATTCGTAGTAGCATTATTCACATTAGTCAAAAGTGCAAACATTCACATGTTGATCAATGGATGAATGGACCAACAAAGTGTAGTATATTCATACAATGTAATATTATTCTGCTATATAAAATAATGAAGTACAGATCCATGCTATACTGGGGAAAAATCTTAGAAACATTATGTTCAGTGAGAAAAGCCAGACACAAAATATTGTATGATACCATTTATATGAAATATTCAGGACAGATAAATTCATAGAGACCGAATTGGACTTTTCCAGAGGTTGAAGCAAGGGACAATAAAGAATGGCTGCTTAAGAATGGGTACAGAATTTACGTAGGATGATAGAAATGTCTTATAACTTGATAAAGGTAGTGTTTGTTTAACACTGTGAATGTACTAAGTGCCACTGAATTATTAATCTTAGTTTAGCGGTTAATCTTATGTGGTTAATCTAACCACATGTGAAGGTCAGTTCAATCTTACACACACACACACACACACACACACACACACACACACACACACACACACACATACACACACACCTTCTGTTCCTTTAAGTGATGGTCAGAGAAATGTAGCCACAAGAGGACACAGGGAGACACTCAAGAAAACAGAACCTAGAGAGGGAGTAATTGCATACCATGTAGGGTCACAAGGGAAGCTCCAGGTTTTGGTAGGTGGCAGAAGACAGGAGCAAAAAGAGGGCTTAGGTTCTAGTCTTTATTGGAGTCTCAACAGGAAAGGCAAGGCAGGGCAGGGTAAAGAGTTGAGGATTGGGGCCAGGCATGGTGGCTTATATCTGCAATCCCAGCACTTTGGGAGGCAGAGACTAGAGGATCTGAGGGTTTGAGACCAGCCTGGGCAACTTGGCGAGATGTAATCTTTACAATAAAAAAAAGTAGCTGGACATGGTGGCATGCACCTATGGTTCCAGCTACTTGGAAGGCTGAGACATAAGGATCACCTGAGCCCAGCAAGTCAAGACTGCGGTGGCATGAGCATGCCACTGCACTCCATCCTAGATGACAGAATGAGACTCTGACTCAAAAAAAAAAAAAAAAAGGAGTTGAAGATTGGTTACCTTGAATAATCTGGCAGGCTCTAAATTATAGAAGGGACCCTTCGTTTCCAGGTACCTGCCCAGGAATAATTAAGAAAAAGAATGTTGCCTCCTTGTAGCATAAGAGCCAGATGCAGGAGGTCTGGCTCTGGATTTAGTAGTTTGCATCTCTAAATATATATAGATTGAATACTTCTAACTTGAAATTTTTTAATCCATAATGCTCCAAAATCTGAAGTTTTTGAGTGCTGAGATGAAGCTCAAAGGAAATGCTCATTGGAGCATTTTGGATTATGGATATCCATACAGAGATTCTGAATTGGAAAGTATAACACAAATATTCCAAAATCTCCAAAACCCTGAAATCTGAAACATTTTCGCTCCCAAGCATATTGGATAAGGAATATTCAATCTGTACATATACAGAGAGAAATAGAGAACCACTGTGTGTTAGGCATTGTTCCAGATCCTGGGCACGCAGCACTGACCCCAGAGTCCTGCTCTCCTGGAGCTCACCCTCCAGAGAGGAGAACAGAAAATAGACAAATAATGAGAATAGACCACAAGACCTCTTGTGTGATGTAGATGTTGAAAACAGGAAAGCAGAGTCAGGAGCTGGAGGCGGAGCATTTGCACAGAGACAAACCTGCACGAGGCAAGATCTCCATCTGGAAGCAGACAGTCCTAGGAGAGCAGGTGGCAGGTGCAAAGTTCTGAGATAGGAACATGCTTGGGCATCTGCTGACTAGCAGAGAAGCCAGGAAGGACGTCAAGAGGGTAGGATGACGAGGGCCAGACCATACAAGGTTGTATAGCCCCTGGGGAAGGCTTTTGAACTTGTTCTAAATGTAATGGGAAGACACTGGAGGATTAAGAGCAAAGGATGGCTTAGGCCTCCATATTACACCACCATAGGGGGCGTCATTTACACACACCACAACGTGAACTGGCGTACCTGGAGTTGGTTCCCTTGGAGATCCTGCAACCCTAACCCTCCCACCTATGGCAGACATTGCTAATCAATCACAGCCTGAGGCTGTCAGGTCCATCTTCCCACAGGACCCTAGACAAACCAGGTGACTCCTCAGAGCTGACTTGTGGGGTGCCAGGTAATATCTGCCATCACTTTCTCTGATGCTATGTTGAGACAAAGACCTCCTGGAGCTTGTTTAATGAAGAACTGCTGACACATAGCTGGGGCAGACTTGGTCAATTCTTTATTGGGAAGGGGATACAGTCTGTAATCCGACAAACCTGTGAACCCAGAAGGATGTCAAGTTCAAGCTTTAGCTGGCTTGTTTTGAGGTCATAGCTGCCGTGGAAAAAGCCACGGGTATGGCAACTGTGCCAGCGCCAATAGAGCTGGATGATACGGACAGCTTTGAGCAAACGACAGTAACGACGGCGGATGCGCCACATGCGGACCCAGGATTGTAGTCTGATGGCTGCCCATTCTTGCCGTGTGTAGGTCTCCAATAGCTCCCGATTCCTCTTCTCCAGCAGCCTTGCCAGCACCTGCCTCCACCAGCACTGAATGGTCCAGGCTGTGAGTGCCTCGTGCAGAAGCCTCTGGCGCACCTGTGTTCCTCGCCACCAGGCCTGGATCTTTTTGGAGGCTCGTTCAATTTCAGTGGGTGTTTTCTTTTGGGAGAAGGAATTGCAAGGAAAAGGAAAGACATTTAGAAAACATTATCCACACCTAAACCCCAGGGTGTGAAAGGAAGGGTCCCTGATCCTTTATCAATGATAGTCCCTTCCTCTAAAGTTCAGGAACACTGGGCAGGGCAAAGTTAGTCCAGAAGACCAAGTAAGTGTCCCACCTCTGCCACCCACAGGTTAATGAACACGGGCACCTCACCTTGATCTCTGAGTCTCAATACCCACATCTGAAAAATGGAGGTACACCTGCCCTAGCTACCTTACCTGGTTTTTCATAAACCTTGTCCAGTCTAGAGCAAGAACACTGTGATATATGGTCAAAGGTTACCATGTTCCACCTGGGTTCAACCACCTACCTGGAATCCATGACCCCTCCCTTCAGACCCTTCACACCTGCTGGAGAAGTGGCATTTTTTGGTGGCCCTGTCCTCTCATCCCCAACTCCAGCTCAGACCCGCAACCTGCTCTCTCCCTCTGTCATGCCATAGTAATGAAAGTTTCCCTACTTCACAGTTTGAAGTCTTTCTATTCTATTTCTCACTTTCACTTATCTTGGTTCTCACACCCTAAACTTCAATTAACACACACATACATGCACATGTGTGCAAACACATACATCCCCACCTAACTCTAGGCTTGAATTTTCCTTTACTTGGCCATGCATTCCTCAAACAGTGGCCTCCACTCCACTCTCCCAACTTTACGTGGTCTGGTTTTCATTTCTCAGGGTTTTTCTTCCCTGCAACCAAGTATCCAAGCCTCAGTTACCCACCTGTCTTGCACCAATAAGGAAATGGGAGAAAAAGCTAACTCAGGATGAGTCAATTCCTATTCATTCCAGCTCTGAGTAGGGCAATAATTTGTCCTGGTGGCCTGGGATATTCTTAGCCTTTGATATTTGTTCTTGAGTAATAATTATTATCACCAACTTTCACAAGTGTGTCCTGGTTTGGTCAATAAATTCCTCGACCATCCCATGCAATAAGTCACAGAGAAGACAATACTACTGCTGGGTGACATGGATTAGAGATGTCACAGGTCAGAGGTCTCTCTCAACCTTGGGGGCCTGCTCTGACCTACCTTTGGTTGGGGTGGAGGAGTAGGTTCTTGTACTTTTCTCTTTTCTTCCTTCTGTTTCTTTTTCATCAATGCAGTTCCATCACCATCATTCATTACATTTTTTTTAGACTGGATATCCTTTTGTAATCAAAGGTTAAAGAGGAAAAGTGTGGGTAGGTTGTTCATGGTAGAATTCAGTGTCAAGTTCACCACATATTCGCCCTCCTCTCATACCCAGACCCTAGAAGTAGGATTTACATCCTGATTAACTGTGAAAATCCACCTTCCCCTGCCTGCAACTTTGGGTGGACTTGCTGTCTCTTACACAACATCAAATGCCCATAACTTGGAGGTAGAAGGTTCCATCCCTTCTGGTCTGCATTCCCCTAAATTGCCCATGGTTAGGGGCTAGGTGTCTCCATTATGTTCAGGTCTGTACTCCAGTCACAGATGTGGCAGGATGAGTGGAGGAGGGAAGATAGTGATGATGGGGTTAGTGCTCCTGTGACAGAGGCACCAGAATGACTTCCAATAGCTGAGTCCTTTTTAGTAAAAACGTGGAACTCTTCTCCATTCTTTCCTGCAGATATGGCCAAAATTTGGCTACAAAAGCAAGGCACTGGAAATACTGGCTCATTGGCACAAAGGGGTATATAGTTAGTCATTTCAGTTTAGTTGATAGAAAACATAAAATTGAGACAGCGTAAACACCCATCAACGGAGGATTTCAGTTCAGTCAAAAAATGGACCCAAATAAGTATGAGAAAGAGTGAATTTGCAGCAAAATTCTTAAACAGTTGCTTCACAAAAAGAGATTTACAGGCCAGGTGCAGTGACTCACACCTGAAGTCCCACACTTTGGGAAGCCGAGGTGGGAAGATTGCTTGAACCCAACCTAGACAATGTAGTGAGACTTCATCTCTATGAACAATTTTAAAAATTAGGCAAGTATAGTTGTGTGCACTGTAGTCCCAGCTACTCAGGAAGCTGAGGAGGGAGGAGCATTTGAGCCCAGGAGTTTAAGGCTGTGGTGAGCTGTGATTGTGCCACTACCCTTCAGTCTAGGCGACAGTGAGACCCTGACTAAAAAAAAAAAAAAAGATTTACAAATGGTTAAGAGGCATACAAGAAGGTGCCTAAACATATAATAGTCATTAAGGAAATAAAATGAGAATCTAATAAGATACCCATAAGCACCCTATGAATGGCTAAAATAACTATTAACAGCTGAATATCTTATACACTGCTGATGGAAAGGTGTCAAACAGTATAACCACCAGGGAAAATGGTTTGGTATTTCCTAATGACGTTCAGCATGTTTTCACCCTATAACTAAGCAGATCGACTCCTAAAAACATGCAGATGCATTGGGCACAGTGGCTCATGTCTATAATCCCAGCACGTTGTGAGGCAGAGGCCAGAGGATTACCTGAGCCTGCGGGTTCGGACCAGCCTGGGCAACATGGCAAGACCTCATCTCTACAATAAATCAAAAAATTAGTTGGGAGTGGTGGTGCATGCCTGTAGTTCCAGCTACTTGAAAGGCTGAGGTGGAAGGATCCTGAACTCAGCAGGTCGAGTCTGCTGTGGCCACGAGCATGCCAATGCACTCCAGTCTGGGAGACAGAGTGAGACTCCGACTCAAAAACAAAAAACAAAAAACAAAACAAATCAAAAGCAAATGAAAGTGAAAACAATGTCTGCAAAATACATGCACATGCCGGGCTCGGTGGCTCAGCCTGTAATCCCGTGCCTTTGGGAGACTGAGGTGAGTGGATTGCCTGAGTCTGTGGGTTCGAGACCCGCCTGGGCAGGAGAGACCTCATCTCTACAATAAATCAAAAATTAGCTGGGTGTGATAGCGCGCGCCTG